>NC_060275.1:39003975-39108734 GCF_021613505.1 Equus quagga
ATATATATATATACTTTTAAATATAAACATGCAGATTTGTTGAAAGTAAAAGAGAACAAAAAGATATACCATAAAATGTTGGTGTGCCTATATTAGAATACATTGGACACATTAGACTCCAAGAAAAATTGTATTATCAGAGATCAAGGGACATTTCATAGTATTAAAAGGATCAATTCATCAAGAAAACATACAACAAAAAACAGTGCTTCAAAATACATGAAGCAAAAATTGACAGAATTAAAGGGAGAAAAGGCAAATCTACAATCATTATTTAAAGGCAAGCAAAAGCCCTTTTAAGGCTTTTTATCACAACACACACACACTATTAGTGACCAACTATAAACTGGGGTGGGGTGTGAAGCGGGGAGACCTCTCAAGGCAGGATGCATCTCTTGGACTATAGCCTCAAAGTCTGATACAGAGAAGAAGGAGCCTTAGCACATAAATGGGCAGGAGAGTTTCCTGATAGCCAGCAAGCCTGGAAGATCTGCAGGTATGACAAGACATGGATTGTCTATCCCTTGTGGCTTCCAGGTGGGCGAGTCATAAACACCTTCACCCATTTTCCCTGGTGGTGATACAAATATCACTACTTTTCTTGTGTTCCATGATGACACAAGAGTGAAAGGAAAGATGTCCACATCCTTGAGCCCCTCCTTGCTGGTTTGTCTTGACTGCCAACTTCTCATGTGTTCTGCATGGAATGTTCTTGCTTCTCTGCAGTCTGTTGTGACCAGTAGGGTTCTGGGAACCTGTGGCTCTATGGCAGCCACTTGTGCCATAGAGGCCACACTAACAGGCACACAGTTTCACTACAGGCTTATCCTGGAGACACTGTGCAAGGCAGTGAGTGCTACACCTGCAGGTGTGAGTCCAGGTCCAGGACTCTGAGATTTCCCCTGGGAGATGGTGGTACGGGCAGCTATTCCTGGGTTTCACAGAGTTAAAAGCTTGCTTTATAAGCATAGGAAAAAAGAGCTTGACATAATGTTTTCTGTTCTGGATGAAGAAAAAGTCAACATTTATGACAGGCTCTAGCATTTTAAGAAAGACTATGAAGTATGGGAGACCTCTTTGTTGGAGGCCAGACTTGAAACAAAGTTATTGGAAATGCTGAGTATGGAGGCAGATACTTTAAAATGGAATAGGTCCTACTTTTATTGAGGTTAAAACAGACTCGCTAGAAAAAAAATGAGGAAAAGAAATCTAAATATCTAGAACAAGATGAGGTGATGGTTGACATTACAAGGGGGATACAATACAAGAACACAATACAAGAAGGATAAATTGGAATCCTCCCAATTCTAAGTGATTTAAGCCAAAGTAATCTTAAAATTTATGTCAGAAGAGTGAAACACAACCATAGATAGTATTGAAGAAAAGTTTTGATAACATTCCAATCTTTAGGAAGTTTAAAACTACTTTCATATGAGGGTAAAGGATGAAAAGAAAGGGAGTGAACTCAATGAACAGGGAAAAAAAGGTTGAAAACTCAAAGGTATATTTCTCTTTACATGAGAAGGATCATCAGACCCAGAATCTGACTGAATGCTTGTTGAAGATGACAGATTCGTTTGCTGTCCCTGGAGGTGACACAGAAGATGGTCACTAGGAGTTGGATATAATAAAAGGGTCAGAAATTGGAGATGACTTAGATGAGAAGCTTTGAAGACACATGTATGTCATCAAGCAAATGCTTCCTTACAAACCTTTGAACAGATTAATCAAATATGTAGTAAATTAGCTAGAGAAGATAAAAGAGCTTACATATTATAGTAAAACTCTTCAAAGCAATTGTGCATCTTTAGAATCAGAAAATGCAAAGATTGAAAGTGAAGTTCAGAAGCTTGACAAGAAACTAACGACTGAACTGTATCGAGAAAATGAAATAAAACTCACAGGAAATTAACTGCCCAGGGAAGGAAGAGCTTAAAGAGAGAGGAGAAATGTTCCACAGCAGATAGACGTATCAGCCATGCCCCCTGAAGAGTCAGAAACCTATAGCAAAGACTCATTTCCATTTTACTGTGCTCTTTAAGTGGTAAAAGTATCATGTTATGCCTCGGTTAACCAGACCACTAGAACATTAAGAAAAATAGGCACTTTTCGTGAACAATATAGCAATTAGACACATTTGAAACTTTAAAGACTATTTTTCTTGCCCAAATCCTTTTTTCCCTATAGTTTAAGACTATAATTGAAGTGTGCTCAAGTAAGATTATATTTGTTTAGGAAAAAATGCATCTGCCCTTTTCCCAGTCCTTCACCTGCTCTCATTATGCACGTTAATGGTAGTGGCATCTGGATGTGCTAACATGTAGCCACGTGTAAACAAAATAAGGTGACACATACCTTATTTAGACAAATGCAGTCTCTTCTAACAGGTCCTCAGGTGAGATCTGAAGCTGGGGATTTTAGGCGTTTGGATAGATTGGTAGTAGAGGGGTGGTGGTTATGAGGTTTTAAGAGGTTTTTTCACATGTGTTTTTTTGGTGAGGAAGATTGGCCCCAAGCTAACATCTGTTGCCAATCTTCCTTTCTTTTTTTGCTTGAGGAAGATTGTCATGGAGCTAACACCCATGCCAGCCCTCCTCCACTCTGTATGTGGGATGCCACCACAGCATGGCCTGACGAGTGGTGTGGCAGCCCGGAGCCGAACTGGGGAACCCTGGGCTGCCGAAGCAGAACCCACGAACCTAACCACTGCACCACCAGGCTGGCCCCTTAAGAGGCATTTTTGTTCCTAATCTTTTTTAGGGTCCTAAAGTCATGTAGGTACTCTCTGCTTTACCTGGCAGGGCTTTTTCATACACAATTCTGGCTACCTCACACAGCCTTTAAACACAGAGGTTAAAGCAATAAAAGAAAGCAGAAATATAGAAGCTGAACAAAAGTTGCTAGGTGCTAAGCTCACTGTGTATGTGGAATGGGGGAAGCGTGCCTACTATGTGCAAAAGACCTTTATATATGTTATTCCACTTAATCCTTTAAAATCCTCTGATTTAGGAATTTGTACCATAGTCCCTCCTTATCTGTGGCTTTACTTTCTGCAGTTTCAGTTACCAGCAGTCAACCTGGGTCTGAAAATATTAAATGGGAAATTCCAGAAATAAACAACTCCTAAGTTTTAAATTGCTGCCATTCTGAGCAGTGTGGTGAAATCTCGCACCATCCTGCCTGCGACGCATCACCCCTTTGCCCAGAAATCCACACCAAATCCACTGCCCACCCACTGGTCACTCAGCAGCCTGCAAGTACCCCTTATTTTACTCCATAATGGCCCCAGAGTGCAAGGTAGTGATGCCGGCATTCGGATATGCCAAACAGAAGCTGCAAAGTACTGCCTTTAAGTGAAAAGGTGAAAATTCTTGACTTAATAAGGAAAAAAAAAATCATCTACTGAGGTTGCTAAGGTCTACGGTAACTTTTTTTTTTTAAAGATTTTGTTTTTTTTTCCTTTTTCTCCCCAACCCCCCCCAGTACATAGCTGTATATTCTTCATTGTGGGTCCTTCCAGCTGTGGCACGTGGGACGCCGCCCCAGCGTGGCCAGATGAGCGGTGCCACGCTCGCGCCCAGGACCCGAACCAACGAAACATGGGGCCGCCTGCAGCGGAGCGTGTGAACACAACCACTCAGCCACGGGGCCAGCCCTTCTATGGTAACTTTTATTACAGTATATTGCTATAATTGTTCTATTTCATTATTAGTGATTAATAAGAGTTGTTAATCTCTTACTGTGCCTGATGTATAAATTAAACATTATCATGGGTATGTACATATACGAAAAGCATGGTCCATACAGGGTTCTGTTCTATTCGAGGTTTCAGGCACCGCCTGGGGGGTCTTGGAATGTCTTCCCCAGGGATAAGAGAGAACTACTGTATTTCCATTTAATGGATTAAGAAACTGAGTGTCGGATTAAACTTGTCCCAGGCCCTAGGATTAATAAATAAAGGTACATAAATTTGATCTTATATCTATCTGATTCCAAAGCCTTAAATTCTTTCCACAGTATTGAGAAATAAAGAGGTCTCCTTTTCTAGGACAGATTAACCACCTAGCAGCACTTCCTTGAATCTTGAATACTTGGTGCTGTTCCATTGTGAGGAAAACACTATGGGTGTGGGAGTTAGAAGGCGATGAGGAGGAAGCCCAGTTCCTTATCACCCAATCGTGGGGCTGGGGAGTCTGTACCCAGGTCAGACTATGCAAAAATCAAGAAGAGGAAAAGGCACTCTAATGGGAGAGCTGGGGCAACATGGTCTAGTTCATTTCATAATGTCACTTAAGGCTGCAAGAGGAAGGGGTGCTGCAGCCACACTCTGGATTCACACTCCGCTTCTGCCAGCCCTGCAGCGAGTTACTTAATCTCTCTACACCTCTTTCTCACCTGCAAAAATATGTTAATAATATTGCTCTCATGAAAGAGCTGTGTGAATACTAAATGAGTTACTGTATGTGAAACACCGAACGGTTGCTTAGCACACAGCAAATTCAATTAGAGTTACTATCATCATTATCATCATCATCATTACTGTCATGTCATTGACATTAAATATGTGAATCAGAATATTCTCACTTAATACTCATCTTTTACAGCAGTGGAGGGCCTGGGGAAGGTAAGAAAAACGGCAGATTTGAATCACCTAGGGAGCTTATAAAATAACAATAACTGGGCCCAAAATGGATCAAATGAATCTATCTAATCAATCTGGGGGTGGAGTGGAGGTGGGGTGCGGGGTGGAGTCTGAGCATCTGTTTGTTTAAAAAGTCCTTCTAGATTCCAATGTGCAGCCAAGGTAGAGAATTTCTAATCTATATTATCTATTTTTATGGTTTCCCCCCTAATCTATTTTATTGGGATTGAAATTAAATTGGTCAGTTTACAAACATATAATTCATCAAAGTACCTGACTGAATTTTGATGTAATTTCAGGGGCTTGCACAAATGCATTTTATTTCACATGTAGTCAGTGACCATGGACATTAGCTGCAAGTTTTTACAATACAAAGAAAAATGAGTTCTGTGTTCCGAAAATTAATAGAAGAAATCTGATATTAAACTTAACAATTGCTTCATGACATTTACCACACCCTGTTTCATTTGTGGTACGGATGTGGTGGTGGTGAGTGTGTGTGTGTGTGTGTATGTGTCCCAGTATTACCTATTTTTGGAATCAGAGAGGATGTGTAAAGTATCAGCTGTGTGATAAAACCCACAGAGTCAGAGTGGCACTGAGCAGGACCCTTTGTGGAGAGTCAGAGACTAGACATGGTGTAATCCATTTGACTAACTCGAAGTAACAATGGGATAACACTCTCACTAACATCAAAGTGGACACCTATCCAGAGCACCTCGAATTACCTGGCATTTGTGTGGCCGTTCAGACTCCCTTATCTGAATTTAAGGCAGATCATTCATAAATTGATTGAGTCAAGTCTCTTTTCCTGGATGAGACAACCCGGAAGCCCAGTGTGAGAGTTGGCATAATGGAGAAAGATCTGTGATGTTTATGGTGGTGATTTTCAACCCTGGCAGCATTTTAGAAACACTAGTGGGATTTAAAATAAAATACTGACGCCTGAGCCTCTTACCTAGAGATTCTGATATAACAGATCTTAAGTGGGGCATCAATTTGGGTGCTTCTATTGTGCAATTAGGGTTGAGAATGACTAATGTGTTGGAAAGAACATAAACTTTACAGCCAGATAATCATAGGCTTGAAATTTTACTGTTCTGTTCACTTGATGTGGGGTATTGAGGAATTTAATTAAACTACATAAACCTCAATGTCCTCATTTGTAAAAAAAAAAAAAAAAAAAAAATAACATAGTATACTTTGCAAGAAGTACATACTTTGTTATGAAGACCCGGGCAATGCATGTAAGGCACTTAGCTGGTGCCTGGTATGTGGTAAATACTCAGTGTTTACAAAACACCATAGCTTGCTTTTCAGCATTTCTCTCTTCTCTGTAGGAGTCCTTAACTCCTCCTCTGGAGCCTAGTCAAAGCCTTCTTCTTGGTGTCCCCACATGGCACTGCCTTCCATAGAGATACCCAATGTTTCTAACCTTCCTTAACATCGCCCCCACGGTAACTGTATCTAGTACGGGGATTCCCACCCACTGGGATCCCCTGCAGGACTTTAAAAACTGCTGATGTCAGATTCCTACCACCAGAATTTTCTGATTTATAATTCTAGTTGCTAGTATAATCTCTCCACCCAGGCAGCAATGCAAACCTGTGTAAATTCTTCACAATTTTTTTTTTTTTAACATTTGGAATGAAATCGTAGTAATCGGGGATAAGCAAAGATACATAGTAAGCATTTGGTAAGTCACTTATGCATTTATTCCTTCAGCAAGCATTTACAGAGCTCTTAATTTGTGCTAGGGGTTGGGTATAAAAAGGTAATTCAGACTGTCCCTGCTTTCAAGGAGTTCACAGTATAGTAAAACTGACAGAAATTAAATGCAATTCATTCCCTGATTCATTCATTGACTTTTTGTTGAGTGCCTGCAATACAGCTGGTGACATTTTACGTGCTAGAGATACAGATGTGAACAAAAATGCCCATGCTCAGGGACTGAGATTCTAATGGGGGGTATTAGAGAAGGGCAGTCTGGGAATTTACTTCAGGGAAGCAAACTTCCCCTTGAGGATGGGTTTATGGGAAGGCTTCCTGAGGAGAAGATGGGAGAACCGATTCTTCAAGAACTTGGAGTCAGTCAGGCAGCTAAGGGAACATACGTATGATGGTTAATTTTACGTGTCAACTTGACTGGGCCATAGTTCCCAAATATTTGGTCAGACATTATACTGGATGTTTCTATGAGGATGTTTTTTGTGGATGAGATTTACATTTAAACTGGTGGACTCTGAGCAAAGTCATTTGTCCTCCATAATGTGGTGGGCATCACCTAATCAGTTGAAGCCCATAACAGAACAAAGACTGACCTCCTCCAAGTAAGAAGGAATTCTGTCAGCTGAAGGCCTCCGGCTTGAACTGCAACATCAGCTACTCCTGGATCTCCAGCCTGTCAGTCCATCCTGCAGATTTTGCACTCACCCTCCAGAACCATGTGAGTCAATTCCTTAAAATAAATCTCTCTCTCTCTCTCTCTATATATATACACATCCTATTGGTTCTGTTTCTCTGCAGAACCCTGACTAATACAGTACGCATTGGAGTCAGATGACTTTTTTCCTGCTGTTCTCAAGATTGAAGTCCCACCCCTGACTTCACACTGTTTCATCAAGAAACAGATGCTATCTAACATGATTTCTTTCACCTCCCTTTCTATTTACCTTATCTTTATTGGTTCATTCCTCCTATTCTGTTTCAAAGGAAAAGTACTCCATTTCCTTGCTAAGACTAACCTTTCCTTGTGCTCCAGATCCTTCTCAAGCATTCCTTTTGGAGTTTAGTCCAATAATTATCTCCTCTTTCCCAGCTGCAGCTTCTCCTTCTCTGTTGTCCCTTGAGTTGGGCTCAAGCCTTCCCATGCTCATGCATTTCTAAACACATGAATGTGTGTGTGTACATTCATGAACGTGATCTAATCTCCCAGTGGGCCTGCCAGGCCACTTTACAAGAAGGTGGGCACATTGCACGCAGCTTTTCATTGCTGGAATCAAGGTTAAGGGTCCAAGTTTTGTGCTGGAGAGGACATGGACTCAGGATAGTAAATGAGAGGCTTGACTGACAGTTATGAATGTCCCTGAGTAGTGAATTATCACTTAATCAATGATAATTGTTTTGGAGATAAATTTTAAAAAGGAATAATAATAAATGGAATCCTTTATGATTGTGCATGGAGGAGTTTAAGGTCAGAGAAAGAAGTAGGGAAAGTAAAAGGACAAAAGAGAAGAAGGAAAGGAATCTGGAGACAAAGTCAAGATAAGTGGCAAGTGGGAGATGGGGGGAGGAGATAAGGCCTGAACAGAAGCATCAAAAGACCACTTCACCTAAGACCCCAAATGTCCTTTTCTTTATAAAATAACGTGATTGACAACCAAATTCCAGTGGAAATCTTTGTCTCTCAAATTTGTAATGACAGACTACCTTGAGAAATCATAGCACTGTACACACACACACACATACACACACGCGCACACACACAAACCACAGCATAGAGTGTGGTTTGAGGCTACACTATGCTGAATTTTTGGCAGTATAAAGTGTTTGACTTATGATAAACTATGAAATCCCATATTTCATTTTTCTTGGCCTTATTTTTGTAAAATTACCCGTCATCTAGTGTGAACAACAAAGACTCCGATTCATGCTGAATGTGCCTTATTTTCCAATCTATTGCTCATGAAGACTATTCCTATTTCTATAGAAATAGTTATTTTTTTCCCTAATATTTCAAAGAGCATTCTCTCAGAAAGCAATATTCATGTAAAGAAAACTGCATAATTGTAACATGCAGGAAAATAACATATAATTGTATCTTTGAAAAAAATAAACCTTCAGAATAAAGAACTTGATAGTGACATTATAAGTAGGGCAAGGATAAAAGCTTTACAGAGAACAGAATTCTCTCTTGGGTGAAAGGCTTATTAAATTGTAATTAGATATATGTATGTAGTTTGTGAATATAACTGCTAAAAGAGTAGAAAATCTACTGCTGGATTTTTCTAAGCTCTGATGAAGCCTTAGAATCATGTCTTAATTGAATTTCATACCAAAAGAGCAGGCAGAATAATAAAAGATCTGTAACATTGTGTGATTCAACCTGTTAGCATAAAGCCCAGGTTTATAGGTTTTAATATATATCAGTTATTGCAGAATGGCTTAATAAACAGCATAATCAGACTTTGCATATGTTCCAACTTAATTTCTTATTGACCTATATGCTTACTAATTCTGACTTAGAAAGTCTAACATGAAATCCTTACAAAACAAAATTTTAAATAATTCCCTTAAGGATCATATCCAAATTCTTACATTTCCATCTAAAAAATATGGGACAGAGTTCATTTTAAATAAGATATTTTATTTTGCATAACTTTAAAGCTCAGCTTGTTAAAGTAAGTAATGGCAAGCCCATTTTTAGTTTTTGAAATGAACATACTCATCATAATCTCAGTTCACAAAGCAGAGAAAAGGATTCAAAACCTGCCAATGATTGTTAACATTTAAAGTAATATCCAAAATGTCTGAACTTACTCTCCTTAATTTGTTTTTTTAAATTAGTTGACACAAATGAACTAGAACATCGTTGCTGTTGCTTCTACTTCAAGAATGTTGTGGGGGAAGGCTAAGTTACAAAAAGAAACCACAACGTTCAACCATTGCTTCACATGGAACTGAAAAGGCCAAATTGATGGTACATTGACCGCACACCACGGAAGAGTTTGCTCAGGGTCCTTCCAACGGATGAGATTACAGCCCTGAGGGTATTTCAGTTATTAACTTCAAAAAACCCTCAATTCACTTAACAGCAGATATCATAAAGAAAAAGGCTGGTGATAGCATCAAAGTATAATGTGGTTTTAAATCTCTAGCGTATAAAAATGAAGCATCCTTTTATTCTTAGTATATTTCACACCACCACTCATCAGGAAGGTCTTTGAGTCCATCCTATGTATGCGTGACTGATGTTTTACAGTAGATCCAGTGGGATGCCCGAAGAACATTCTTTTACATGAAGATCAGAGTCAGAATAGCAGTTTGGAGGCCGCAATCTCCCACTGTGAATGTGATAAGACGGCCTGCAATGAGCTGAGAGGTTATGAGTGGAAGACTCCAGCACAGTGGCTCTAACGATCTGTAACAACTTGCACAGTCTGTCCCCAGGATCAAAGGAGAGAGGTCGTGAGCACGTGTCTCCTCACATAGAAAATTTTCAAAACCCTTTCTCTGGAACATGCACATTGAGGGTCAGGGAGGGAAACCTATGTAATGATTTAGTTTATTATCCATTAGGAAATTTTTTAAAAATGTTTGTTAAACTTTCTATCATTTTTCATCTACTGAACCTGGCTTCTTAACTTCTGAAATTGCTTATATCAAAGTTCCCAAATCCAGGATTTATGCTACTTAATCAGCTTAAACTAAACTGATACCTCTTTTTTTCTTCTTAAAGATTCTTTGCTCTCTTGTCTCCTGTGGCACCTGTCTTGCCTGGTTTCTCTCTTGTTTTTCCAGAAATCCTTCTCAGTCTCTTCCTCAACCAGTTTCTCAAAAATGGACGGTGTCTTGGTCCTTGCTTTACTCCCTTCTGTTCTCACACATCTTCCTTTGATAATCTTATCCATTCTTTTGTCTAACCCAGGTCTTTCTCCTGATCTTGCTAAAAGTAGAAAAGACTTGAGCATGTCACACTATCCATGCCTAAAAGAGAACTCACAATGCTTCTCTCCTCTCCCCTCAAACCTGCTCTGGAATGCAAGTGTCACCTCCTCTGGATAGCTGTGGTGGGTCAAATGATGGTCCCCAAAAGATATGCCCACCCAGAACCTGGGAATGTAATGTTATTTGAAGAAGGGTCTTTGTGGATGTAATTAAGTTAAAGATCTTGAGATGAGATCATCCTGGATTAGGATGGGCCCTAAACCCAATAACACATTCCCTTTTAAGAGACAAAAGAGGAGAAGATGGAGAGACACATAGAGAAGGCCATAGGAAGATAGATGCAGATTGGAGTTATGTGGCCACAAGCCAAGGAAGGCCTGGAGCCCTCAGAAGCTGGAAGAGGCAAAGAAGGACCCACCCCGAGAGCCTTCAGAGGAAGTATTGCCCTGCTGGGCTTTGATTTTGGACTTCTAGCGTCCAGAACTAGGAGAGAATAAATTTCCGTTGTTTTAACCCACTAGGTTTGGGATCATTTGTTACAGCAGCCCCAGGAAACCAATACAGTACCCTTACTCAATTTCTCCCAGATCAAGCACCCAATTCTGTATTTAAGCTGATTCGTAAATGTCTATTGTCTCTCTTCCCCATTAGATTACTATTCCTTGAAAGTAGGACTCTGAATTTCTTCTCTATCCCTAACACCTAATACTTGGCACACAGTAGATACGCAGAAAGAATCAAACAAAGTGGTTCTGTTTGTTTGTTTGCGTTAATGGTTATACAGAAATAGTATAAATCTATGTATATTAAAGATAGATCTTCTTCTTAAAGTAGTCTTGCTTAACACATACCTTCAAATTCAGCATACCAAGTCTTAAGCTATTTCTTTACGCAAAAATATTTATCACCTATGCTGATTTTTAAAAGTAAACTCAGCCTCCTCAGCATGGAATTCAAACTGCACTACGACTATTGCATTAAAATGTGGAATCGATCTTATTCTGCTGACGGAATTATTGTGTCTTAAAAAGGCCCTTGACATCTTTATGCTGGCTCAAAAATATAATTGAGAAATACGAGAAAACAATGTTGACAAGTTGACTAAGAATGTGAAAAGTTTTAGGGGAAGCTAGAAACATTAACAGGTTCAGAAATGAGAGCTGTGGAAATGAAAAATGGAAGAAAGCACAGGAAAAATCATGCTCATAAACATTTTGTGCTTTTTTAAAGTACTAAATTGAACAAATCTTAAAAAAAGATCTTTTAAGTCATGGAAAGTATTTTGTCAAAGGTGTCTTATTAAATGTTTCTTTCAACTTGCGTGACTTTGTAAAATACCCATTTGCATATTAATATAGATGCTTTGCTAAGTCATTTGGGGAAAAAAAATAACACAGCTTTTCATATAAGGTCCGGTGAATGCAAATCCATTTTCTTAAGGCAGGCTCCCTAAATATACCATTCATAATTACATGTGTTTTGTTTTTAAGACACAAAGAGCTTTGCTTGGTAAATCTCCATTCTTTATATTGAATCTACAGCTGGCAGCCACCACACGCACACGCACTCACACACTACTCTAATTAACCCTGTTTGTGGAGGGTCAGTGCATTTATGACACAACTAAAACAGCAACAGAAGGAGACACAGCTACACTTAACAGTATTAGTTATTTGCATATAAAATGGTCCAATTAAAAGGCTTGGTATGTATTTGAACAAATGAGTATAAAGCAGCTTAACAAGCATAATCCACCTCAAACTAAAATTTTATTGAAAGACAGATGGATGGGAGATAATAGGCATAATTTCCAACTAAAAATACGCAAATGCTCTATTTCTCCACAATAAAAAGCGTTTTACATTTAACACTTTTCGAGGAGAGTTTTTTTCTTTCTCCAATAATAAGTAAGAATGTGACTCTCACAGCTAAAGCTAGACTTTTCAAAGATCCTTTAAAATGGTGCGGTGGATGGAACTAAGGGAGTGGGGGAGGAATGGCAGGGCGGCCTTCTCTACAGAGCATATTTGCATGAGAAGGTCTTTATGGACCAAAGGTCAGTCAAAGAATACTCTGAGATATAAACCCTAAGAAGTTCCCTATATTAGTTTCCCAGGACTGCCCTAACAATTGAGCAAAAACTGGTTTACTTAAAACAACAGACATTTATTCTGTCGTAGCTCAAGGGACCTAAAGTCCAAAGTCAAGGTGTCAGCAAGGTCGGCTCCTTCTGGAGGCTCTGAGGGAGAAACTGTCCGTGGCTGTTTCCTGGAAAGGTCTTTGCCGGCAACCCTTGGTGTTCCTTGGCTCGTGGCAGCGTGACTACAATTTCTGCCTCCTTCACATGGCCTTCTTTTTGGATACCAGGCTCACCCTAATCCAGTATGACCTCATCTTAACTATTACATCTGCAAAGACGCTATTTCCAAATAAGGTCACATTCTGAGGCTCCAGATGGACGCGAATTGTGGGGGAGTCTATTCAATTCAGGACAACCCCTCAGTCTTTGAAGTTATTAAACCTCATATGGTAATTCGTGAGGTAAATGCCCCACAGCTACAATTGTTTGGGATAGATATTGTTACTTTGCAATGTGTCCAAATGCACAGTGCCTCATTACATCAATTTTTCCTGCATTTAACCAATAATTTGGGGACGATCTTCAAGGATAGCGTAGAATTTTCTGTGCATTCTCTAATGGGTGATTGTCATGGTAACTATTCCCTAAGTCAGTGGTCCTAGAACCTTAGTGTGCTTCACAATCACCTGGAGGCTTGTTAAAGTACGGATTTGTTGGGCCCCACCCTCAGAATCAGACATTTGTATCTCTAACAAGCCCCTGGTGATCCTAAGGCCCATGCTCAGGGACCACACTTTAAGAATCACTGCCCTAAATGGTAACCAGGTAAGAGTCCCTATTACTGGCAGGAAGGAAGCCTTTGCCCTCATTATCCAGCAACCTCTTTCTACAGCTGTTGTTAAGAAAGGGAAGTAGAATGCAATAGTGAAGAAAGAAAAGAAGGAAGATGCCACTTCCGGGGGTGTAATATATCTATTATTAACTTCTGATTGATGCAGAAGTCTAAGAATAGAATGAAGTGGAATGGTTATACAAACCTTTGGCTAGTCTGGGCTTCCTGAGGAACTATAATTCATATTTGAAAAGAAGGGAAAGATTTTTTTCAAATTTTCTAAATGTAGCTTAGCATTTCTAACTTTTGGTGGATTTAAGGCTTCAGTGGAGAGTACTATAATAAATATGGTGCAACTATGGACATGGTTTACTTTCTTTTACTCAGTTAGAGGTGTTTAGGTTGTATGTGTGTGTGTATACTTTTAAAAGAAGCTTTTAGCAAAATTGACTGTTGTCGTGATAGTTTTTATTTTAAGAAATAGTTGTTGAATAAATGACTGTCCTGCAGCAGTGGGGTAATAATTAATGGCTGTACAGCAAATACCATAAATAGAGCCACATAGTTTTACCATAGGCTCTAGTACATGGAAAAAACAGAAGTGATATTAATATCTTAAATACAAATAACAATAATCTGGAGAATAGAAAGAAAAAACATACAACCCTTTAAGTCTGCTATAATTAAATAGTCATTGCAGTATAGCACTTTCTATTTTCCTCTGCACAAGTATAGGTAGGGAAAAGTAGTTGCAAAAATGAAACTTATTCCTAAATCAATAAAAATCACAATATGCAAAAAAATTGCCAATATAAGAAGGATTTTAAGTCAGAATATTGCTATAAGCATCCATTTCTTTTTCCTCTAACATCATAAGCACGTGCAGCAGAATTTTAATATTTTTTCTATCAGTTTTGAGGTCAATAAGAATGGATTCTTTCCTATACAGTTAAATCATTGATTTGTGAAGAAATCAAAGCATTTTTAACAGCATTTTAAGAAAGCCATTACTCTGGTAGACACAACTATAATGCTAGGAAGGCAGTAAATATCAAATATATAATTTAGAAGAGAAAACAAGTTCCTTTGGCAGTACTTTAAAATTCTAAAGAGTATAATCTTCTCTACAGTCTGTGTTTTAAAATACATGCCAATATATCCCCAGAGGGCAGTGGTTTCGGTACTGAGTACTTGAGTAAAGTTCTTAAGGATCCCAATGATAGTATTTCAAATTTCATTTCAATTTATTTTTAAGGATTATAAAAACAGAGTATTTTTAGGAAAACCCATTTCATCTTTGACAGTGATGCCAAAATCTTTTATCGTCATAGTCATGTTTGCTGTAATATGTCTTTACGAAATTGTTGCTACATCTTGAAGAAAGGAAGAAAAATATATTGCATTTTTTTTCTCTTTTCTGGTAAAACCACTCTCTTCATTATCAAATGACATATCTTATAACTATCAAATTTATTGTGCAGATTATAATTAGAATTCAATTCAAATAGATCAAACATGAAAATACAGAGCTTAATATGTTAAACCAAATAACTTTAAATTGTTTTTGTTCGCATCAATAGTTAAAGGAAAAAAAATACCATCAAGAAGTTTTATTCAAATTTTAAATTGCTGTAGATTCTCAATGACTATCATGAAAAAGTAGGTTTATATAGTATACATATAAATATATAGTATATATTGTATTGTATATTCAGAATATACAGTGGAATCAAGACATGTCAATGAACATCAAAATAATTGAGTAAAATATAAATGTGGGCTTATTTCACGTAATTACAATAACACTATAGTGCATTTGCTTTAAAAGGAATTCTAAGTAGTAAATGTCTTCATGATCTTGGAATTTACTATAACTTTTTCATTATTATATTTAGTTAAATAATACTATGTTTCGAGATTGTATTTGCTCAATTCCACAAATATTTAGAATGCCTAGCCATGTTTCTGGCATTGTGTTATATATTGTGGATATAAGAAAAATTAAGATATAATCCCAGCTCTCAAGGAATTTTTTGTCTCCTAAAGAAGACATGTCTAAACAAAAATCATCATAGTGTGGGGCCGGTCCCGTGGCCGAGTGGTTAAGTTCACTCATTCTGCTTCGGCAGCCCGGGGTTCACAGGTTCAGGTCCCGGGCATGGACCTACACACCACTTGTCAAGCCACATTGTGGTGTCCTACATACAAAATAGTGGAAGACTGGCACAGATGTTAGCTCAGCGACAATATTCCTCCAGCAAAAAGAGGAGGATTGGCAACAGATATTAGCTCAGAGCTAGTCTTCCTCACGAAAAACAACAAAACAAACAAAAATCATCACAGTGTGCTAAATTCTGTAATACAGGTGCACCGAGTGCTAAAGTACAAAGCGGTACCTAAACAAGAAGGGATGGTTAGCAAAGGTTTACAGGAAGAGGTAAGTTAAAATCTCTGTCCAGAAAGATAAATAGGGTTAGTCAGGCAAAGTGGGATTGGGTGGGCAGGGAAGGCATTCCAAATAAAGGGAATCACTGATGTGAAGGGTTATCAGCGAAACAAAGACAGGGTGAAATGACAGAATTTTTAGTGGTTTATTAAGGTGAGGATAGTCTAGTACATGATTATAATAACTATAAATGGGAAACAATATTTTCAAGCACTGTATAATTCATGTTTTTCTGTACATATTTTGTGGTTCAGTGCACGGAATGAGAGGAGATGCAACATTAATCCCAGGTTATTAGGGAAGAGATGGATGGCAAAGGAGAAAAAGGAAGTAGTTCAGCTCTGAGAATAAGCATGTTTACTAAAGACCTCTAGAAAGTGGCTCTCCTTACTTCTGATTTCAGGAGGAAGCACAGTAAGGAAACGTGAGGATGAAATCTTTATTTTCTGTTTCAATTGGACATAGCGTCAGACGTAGAGGTCTTTCTTATATGAGTCTGGATGGATGAATGAAATTGATGAGTACACCAGAGAGGGAACTGGCCACTTCTTTCCTTTTGTGTCTCCTGTCCAGGACCCTAGCTTATTCTCTTTGTAGTATTAGACACGACATTTAGTTCTTATCTCATATCTACGAGATGCAAATATAGTGTAAACTGCGTATATATACACTAAATGCCGTTTTCAAGTTCAATTAAACAAATAAAAGACTGTATGCATCCGATTTCCATTCAGTATTTCTGTACTACTTTAATTTTCTATTGTTTTTTTCACTTATCCAAAGAGCCTGATTCAGTTGCTTACACAGGTTACACTGCAATATAGGAAAGCAATTAAACAACTGTGAGTTTGGAATTTTAAATAACTTTGAAACAATTAGTTCATTTCCTTTTAGAACTATTTCTAATTACTTTTTTAATAATTTGCCCTAATTATCTTTACTTTCTCTTCATCCTCTCTGCCTTTGTGGAGTCAACCAGGGAAATCAGGCTTTATAGGTGTCATGTATGGAGTATTCTTACTAGAACTTAAAGCTATCAAATAATGTTTTGAATTAAATCTCACCATACAGCTTACACTGTTGCCATGTTCCAGTGTGTAGTACTCTTAGCCAGCAGTAAGGGTGGCCATGTGTAACAAGCACATGTAGTTTGTCATGGTCAAAGTCTGTCAATGAGCTCCATCAATGGTCTTACTCCGGCTACCCCTCTAACTTAGTCTCTTAGCACTGCTCCTCCTTCCCTAAGCTCCAGCCACACCAATCTCCTGCAGTCCCTCAGTAAAGAAGGGCACATATATTTGAGTTTCAGAACATTTGCCCTTACTGTTCCCTCTTCTTCCCCAAGATGTCTGCATGGTTTGATCTCCAATTTCATTTAGGTCTCTGCTCAAATGTCTCCTTATTACAAACAGACCTTTCCTGACCAGTCTACATAAAATACTTCTCTCTCCTATTCCCTACATGCTCCAGCCACTTTCTCTTCCGCTCCCCTGTTTTACTTTTTACACTCATCACATGTAATATGATACACTTCTTTCATATTTATTTATTGTTTTTCTGCCTCTATTAGAATGTCAGCTCCATAAGAGCTGGGACTTTGTTTTGTTCAAGGCTGTCGCCTCAACACCTAGAATAGCGCTTGATATATAACAGGTACTTGGTAAATATTAGTTAAATGAATCAATCAATCACATACAAACAAACTAAAATTAGCAACTGTGCCTATGATGACATACTGATCTATAACTTACAGACTTTTTTTGTGTTTGTTTATAAAATGGTTGATTCTAATATGCTAACATCGTCTACCTCAGGTGTTTGCTAAATGCATTTTCAAAAGATCAATGGTCATGTTGGAAATTTGTTCATATAGACTAACTATGAAAAGTAATGACCGAAAACTCTGATTTATATTCATTCTTGAAGAAAATTTAAACATAAGGTCAGTAAGAGGATAATAATAGGTAGGATAGCTAGGGAAGAACATTATGAAGGAGGGAGTATTTAAAGTGAAAGCTGAGTGGAAGCCAAGCAGAGTAGCATTGATGACAAATGGTTGAGACAAAGAGAACAACATGGCATAAGATTCTGAGGGAGAAAAGAGTCTTTGGACTTTCGAGGAAATAAAAGGCCAACTGAATGGAATGAGAGCCAACTGCTACAAGGTAACTGTTGAAGAGACAGGCCAAGATGACATTATTCTGGGCCTTGTACGTCACTAACATATGTTTGCATTGCATACGAAGAGCAAAGAGAAGCCATTGAAAGGTTTAAACTTGGGACAGTGATGCAATGTGATTTACGTTTTTAAATGGTATTTGGGACTTTCAGGTCCAGATTAGATGTAATACGTATACTTTTACCTATTATTCCTAAGTTCATCTTAAAACTGTAGACATCATATATGAAACGAACATAAGGAGATTTTGAATGCTGGAGAGAAGACAGAGAGGCTAGGGACCTTGGGACCTGAGGAACAACACAGCAGTGAGTTCCTTGGGTTTTTGTTGCCTCAAACATCCAAGATTGGACATTGGAGAAGCCAAACTGGCAATGGCTACAAGCATAGACAAAAAAAAAGCTCCAATAAAAAGTAAAACAAGGAGGTATTTTGGCTGCTGTGTGAAGGGTGTATTAGTTGAGTAGTGAGATTGGTGAATAAGATAGTACAACAGTTTAGGGTAGGAGATGTTGGTGACTTGGATTTGAGTGATGGTTATGGATATGGCTATGCAGAGGTGAACAATTGTAGGATATAGTTTGGAGGGAGTACCACTTGGCTTGCTGTTGGCCTATATATATGGGCAGGATGGAGGGGCCAGCAAGAGGAGAGCTCTCATATGAATGACTCACAAACTAAGAGTATGAGTGAGAAATAATCAATCTCTGTGAAATAAATGGGAGAGCTAAAACAAAACTCTTTTGTTCTGAGGGTTGACAGGATAGATCCATCAAGAGAGCATGAATGGAGTCCAGTCTAGTCATAACGATGATAAAAATAAGAACAGCCCAGGCTCAACAGATGGCCTTATATTTCACAGCAAAGGAAATAAAAGATTCATTGCAGTGGAGTAAAAGAAATTTGAGTTAATATGGGGCTCAATTGAACAATATAGTACACGAGCAAAGTTAGCAAAGAAAGCTGTACAATTAACTGATGACCCATAGCAATAAGTGTGGTGACCACGAGAAGAGAGGATAAAACACAGGACAGTAGGAAAATGGAAATGTTTTCTTTTAAAGGGTTGCACATACTTTTGATTGAAGATGATACAGGAAGAGTTAGACTGGCTTCTACTGCACCTTGAAAGTAATGACAGAAAGCTAAAGATCCCTGAAAGACAGGGCCATGAACCTAAAGAGTTGAAATCACTTGATATTTTAACGGATTTTACGTAAACACAACTAGAATGAAACTAGCTATTTTTCTTATTCTTTTAACAAAGCCATTAGTTTGGATTATATATGAAAGCATATATAGACTCAAAATGGCAATCCTTAGACTTAAAGGGCATCTAAGAATTTAACTAGATAATTTTGGAAAATATGTTTAAAAATGTGTTCATCTACCTGCTCTCCACCCTGATGTGACATAAATACCAAATTGATATTTGGACTCTTTTCTGATAATCTAGCACCTGTTGTTACCTGCTTTGGGTGAGCAAGAAAGATCTAGTTAAGCATTATATTTAGGTCTCCAAGCCATAAAACAAGCAAACAACCAACCACTCCCATATACCTTAAATGGCCACAGCAGCACTCTCTGCTCTTTAGTCCCTTGGAAAACAGTACACAAGAAATGCTAACTGCAGAATTTCTGAAAGAACTCCACCCTCACCCTGCCTATATTTTTTTAAATTTATTTAATTAATTTTTTTTTGAGGAAGATTAGCCCTGAGCTAACATCTCCCAATCTTCCTCTTTTTGCTGAGGAAGACTGGCCCTGAGCTCACATCCATGCCCATCTTCCTCTACTTTTTTATATGTGGGATGACTACCATAGATAGCATGGCTTGTCAAGCAGTGCCATGTCCACACCCAGGATCTGAACCAGCGAACCCGGGGCTGCTGAAGTGGAACGTGAGCACTTAACCACTGTGCCACCGGGCTGGCCCCTCACTCTGACTATGCATACCTTCATACTTCTTAGTTTATAGCAATGAGGGCAGCAGGTTCCTTTTTTGGGATTTTAGACAATTAGCTTAAATTAACTAAGGGGGCATGATAGGATAACAGAAAAAGTGTCACCGACTAATTGCCCCAAGGAACTCAAGGGTGGGTTCAGAAGCATTTAACTGTTTAAGAGATGCAATCACCAACCACCCAGACCCAGATCAAGCCCCACCACAAGAGCATTGCCTATGACCTTTGCCTCATTTTTAATGCTAAAATCTCCACTTTGGGAGGAACTTGGGCCTTATGACCATAATCTGTGCATGTGGAAACATGTTTCCTAACTGAGACTGCGCAAGCGAAAACTCACCTCTCCCTTTTGAATATTCATTCCCCATCTGAAATAAAAGGCCCCTGCTTTCCTGTGTTCAGGGACACCATGACTTTGGAAATGATACCACGTGGCCTCCTATTTGCTGCAAATATACCCTACTTTGTGTGACAACTCCTTTTGGAGTCTGAGTTAACTTGCCACAAGGCGAATCCACTTTGGTTTCAGGAACACAAGGATAAAGTATACTATTAGGAGCTTTCTGGAGTTGTTTACCCATCTTCCTGGAGAACACTTTGAGATTTGAAGGCAGAGAGGGTGACGTAAACCCTCTTTAATAATATATCCAAAGTGCAAAAG
Source organism: Equus quagga (assembly GCF_021613505.1). Classification (NCBI taxonomy): domain Eukaryota; kingdom Metazoa; phylum Chordata; class Mammalia; order Perissodactyla; family Equidae; genus Equus; species Equus quagga. The sequence goes on from NC_060275.1 coordinate 39,024,447, forward strand.
GTAACATTTGAAATCACATCATAGTTACTCTAAGTCATTTTTTAAATGGCCAAAGTTCATCAAGACAAATTAATTCATTCAATTTTGGATTTTGATTCATTTGCCCAATATACCAATCACCAGATCAATTTCAAAGGTATCCTTTCGGAGACCCCTTTCAAGAACTAACTTTGAAGGTGACTATAGTCATTATCATTAGTAATAAGAGCCAGTAGTTGCTACAGACGATAAAGGATCTTATCTGATCTGGCTTTAGAGTAACATTCAAAGAAGCAAGTAGAGAAAAATCAGTAAAAGCTAATGAAATAAATTGTAATGAAAACATAGGAAAAGAAACAGAATGGCAGGTTTATGCATGGAGCAATTCATAAATCATTAAAAATTGACAAGTATTTGTTGGACAATAGTCTAAAGGTACCTAATGTTAATAAATGTGTAAGTCACTCAAACTAAGAAGTAAGGTACATTGTGACAGGTTCTAGGACAGAGTGGGTGCTGCATACTGGAGCGCCTGAAGAAGGGGCACCTCACTCATTTGGGGGTCAGGGTAAGTTTTCCAAAGGAAAGGGGACGGTGTTGGGTCTGAATTATAAGTAGGATGTAACTACGGGACCGAGCAGTGTAAACAGCACTGGTAAATGAGGCACCTGTAAGACTAGGGGAAAGGGAGGTCGGAAAGGGCAAGGGTTAGGAAGGGGATCAGATCCCAAAGCCAGACTAAAGCCTCTTTAATGCTCGCCTCTAAACCAAGAGATCCTTCTATGGTTGGATTTAGGGAAGATCCTGATATAAGATTTATATTCTAGAAAGATCCCTCTGGCTCTAGTGTGGACAGATCACAGAGGATCAGAAGGTCAGTTAGAGACCAGCGCTTGTAAGACAGAAGTGACCGGGCTCTGGTGACCACACTGGTAGTGGGAGCAGAGAGAGGAATAGTCTGAAGCAATCATCAGGAGGCAAGTTTCCAGGGAGAGGCTCGAGATTACACTTGTTCTTGGCTTGCAAGGGATTTGTTAGAAGGTAGAACTTCTTACTAAGGTGGGGATAAGGGGAAGAAACACCACAGTGGGGTAAGATTGCTGAAGAATCATCATTCTAGAGACTTGATAGAAATCATGGATTCAAATAGGAACATCTAAATGGGGCAGAACACTTTCAAACTTGCTTCCTCTTTCTCCTCCAAGGCAAAATGGTTTTGATTGATCACGCATTAGAAAGAACAAAGGGACAATTACAATACCATTATGCAGTTCCTCTCTACTAATGACATTAGAATGTGGCTGTTAAGATCTGAAGGTAGTTTTGCTCAGGGGTCACTTTAAGCCCTAGAAGAACCAGGAGGTAGAGCCAGATATTAGTGGGTTTGACTCTCGGATGCTTAGGAGATCAACCCAGACCTAGTAGGGATCTTGGCGTCAGGAAGGGGTGTGCAAAGATACAAACAAATGATGAATATTTCTTTAAAATCTTGGAAATCAAAGCACATGGTTTGATTTCTTTTTTAATCCCTTGATACTTTCTTTTTAATACTTTGTTTTTAAATGCTGAAAAAAATGCTTCAATTATAAAATGCTCTGCATAATGTTAATTATCATCAAGTCTTCTTCACATTAGCTTGTTTCTACTGAAAAGAAAAAAAAAAGAACAGAAAAGAATCCAGCCGGAGAGAGACAGAGGCTCCCTCGTTGGGCTGCCTGGTGCCCCTTTCCCCTCAGGGTCTGGTTCCCTGTCTAGGGAATCCTCTAACCTTTGTGAATGAACCAAGTGCACGGACCCAGGCAGACTGTAGGTAGAGACCACATAGTCCTGTCTGTTCAGGCAGGGTAAGCCATGCATTTCTCAATTAAACGTCCAATCACTAAATTCAGAGCAGAGAATCATAACCCAAGGATAAACCCCACAAGCCTCAAGAAAACAGGAGGTAAAAGGCTGCCACAACTTCCAAAAATATTCACTCTTCAATCATTAAAATTCAGCTATATTTACATGATACTCTTTCAATCTTTCATTAAATCTTGTTCAGTTTCATTTCTTTTGGATTTAACTCAAAATCATCCAAGAAAGGTTCTGGCTGGGCTAACATTTAGTTTGGTTGCTGCGATTACAGTTTGGCTGGTATATGTAGACACATATTGTATCTAGAGTACATTAAAATTCATATTCTTAAAGCCAAGGCATCATACCCAATAGCCTTCTTCTAAATTATTCCAACATTTGTCATCTGAACTCAGCCTCACGTCTTTTTAGAAATGATTTTCAAATGTTGAGTTTGTCCTTCTATATCTATAAATAAAGAACACACAATTTATATGAACAGGAATGTTCTGTTTTCTGATGAAGAAAAAGTGAAAACAACTCATTTAAGGGAAACAGTAAGGTGCATTTCTAAAAACCCAATGTCATTTGAAAAATAATCATGGATGTCTTTCAAATACTCGTCCGCATCAAGCGGCCTGTAATTTTCATTGAGTCGGGCCTTATGCATCCAGGTCAGAGCACAGAGTCATTCTCGCCTTGTAACACTTCTCCCAGGACATCTCGCAGTGACACATACAATAGAGTAATTCCTTGGCTGGCTGCAGCTCAGAGCAAAATCCATAGCAAGATCAATGTTTGCTGTTTATAACTCTCTTTTTGATGGAGGCAGAGGGAAAGGAAAGGCAAGAAGATGACAAGTTGACTGAGGCTCCCTGGTATCAAGAGTTAGAAATTTATTAATTTAAAAATTGTCATTATAAGAAAAAAATAAGTCCTCTACACTTTTGAAATATATATATGTTTTCTTTTGCTGGTGAGTGACAGAGCCTGATGATCAAATTTACAAAAGGCAGAAAACAATTTCTCTCAAAATATTATTATAAAAATCTCTAATCTTTGTGAAAACTGTCCATACTTGTAGTAAATCACCAACATATAGTAATTTATGTTATAATTATTCCCTCTATATCATTTTAGACAACATCATAATAACCAATATTTACTCATGAAAATTAGAATGAAATAAGGGCAGCTACTTACTGTGTAGCTTCCCCTCCCCCACGGTCCTTCACTAAATAACACACATTTTACCCACAAAAAGTCACCTTAGCTTTCTTTAAAGGTTTAGTGCTGACTTGATGTTTGCAAGATCAGGTCGGATGCGTCAATTATGTCTTGGGTTTTGAGTTTCTTGGAGAATGGGCCCTATGTGACTAATTTATCACTGGCATATTTATTAGCATGGAGTTAGTCAAGTAGGAAGTCATGCATGGTCCTAGCTCCTTTTGATAATCTGAATTAATCTCTGGGACTCTTCTCACATATTAAGGAGGCATGATTAATTCATAGTTAGACAACAATCAAAGTTAACTGGTAATAAACTGGTTTGCTGAAATCTTAAGCTGGGCAGGGGTGGCCCTTGTCTAGTAGGATGTGAGATGGGTAAATAAGGACTTGCTCACAATCTCTCAGAATGTAAAAAGTGGTGGATATTCCCTGATTTACTCAAACAGGGTGTTCTAGGACACTGCTTACAGCATCACTGACCAAAGCAGAATGCTGAACAGGATGAACCGTGAGCAGTTTAGAGGGCAGATAGTTAAAGTACTGTACTGGACTCAGTTTATAGGACGGATCTCCATGTAAATTAAATATAGGACAAATCTCCAGGAAAATTAGCTCGTATCACTGATCAACGGTTGCAGAGCGACTCCAAGTCTTCACTTAGTGTGAACTGAAATTAATGCCTTTCGTTAGACAGAGACCAGAAGGAAGGAGCATGAAAACATGAGAAGAAATATATTCTACTGCTGGGGACAGGGGAGATCCGTGTTTTTCTTATTGTGGACCAGTAAAATCATTTTGAAAGCATTTGGGCATTTCTTATGCTCTTGTGACCAATTTACAGGAAAGCTGCATTTTAAAGACTTCCTACAGTATGTAGTGCAGAGCTGAGCATCTGTAGATTCTTAATTAACGATCTCTGAATAAACACCCTGCACACTGTGCTCTGAGAAAGCTCTGCACCCTTGGGACCTTAGGTCTTGCTGGAAAAGTGCTGACACAGAAGAAACTGACCTCATGAACTACTAACCTTATTCCACAACCTGCCATGAGAAACCAATAATTTTTTTTTCTCTTTCTTACTATACAAAAGAAGAAAGAGATACTGAATTGAACAAACTGCACTAAACTCTACCAATTGCCATTTAAAAAATATTTTTAAAAATTTACATTATTACATGTAATTCAGGAAACCCTAGAGTTGGGCAGAAGATTGAGTCCATCAGGGGGTGGGAACTGTGTACCTGTGTACCTGACATTTTGTTGCACACATCGCTTACACAAGGAGGGTGGAATAAAGGCACACCCTGAGCCATTTCAATGCTTTACATGCTACTATGAAACTAAACTGTTAGGTCTATTTTTTTAAGTTAAATATTCTATATTTAAAAATCAACCAATGTATTTTTCTGTTGTTAACTAACGTAGTACCTGGTGGAATTTATCACGCATTAGGAAATATGTAACAAGACTATAACAGACATTTTTAAAAGCTTAACAATTTACTATGGAGTGACTATCCTAGCAGGAACATAACCTTGGGTTCACAGCATATCCTTGTTCCCCTTTGGAACATTGCACAGTGATTCTTCCCTTCTACCCCAAAGGGACTCAAGATTAACTGGGACTTCCAGACCCAAGGCCCATTGGGGAGCCAGACGGCAGGGCTTCTCATGTCACTACCATCACCTCCACTGCCAATCAGATCCTCTGTTTGACTGGCTGCCCTGACTGGTACTTTCCTATGTCCCCTTCCCATCAACCCTCAACAAGTTCTACCCCAAATTTGGTATCCTGCCAAGGAGCTATCCATCCGCTTCCTGTGACAGGATTCTACACCTGTGCCTCTCGCACTCACTTAGTAGGGAATCCCGCTGGACAAGGATGGCTACCCTTGAACTATACCTGCCACCTGCCAGAATCACATTATACCACACCACATTTTCCTGAGGTTGTGCCTGCAAGTCTGGATAACCCAGTCAGTACCAAGTGCTTCTGACACTATCCTAAAGGCTCTTTTAGGCATTGGTCATGTATTGCCAACCAGTTTTACACATTGCAAGTCTCCAGACTTCCTCTTAAACACTGAGGACCTAGCACTCTTTCTGCCTGGTGGAGTGAGAGTAATTACGGTCACCAGTCACACACTACAAGACACTTTCGCATGAATACAGAGGTAGATACCTAAAACTTTACCCAACAAGGTTCTAAAAGTGCTATGTAAAATGGCTGTTCGTTTTCCAAATAAAACACCAATGTTGATGTGATTATAAATGTATATACCTTCTAATTTAAAATTCTGATATATCAACTAAGCTTTTGAACTCGCCTTAAAAGGTTCACAATTATACGGAAAACTTCACTGCGACTGCATTCCTTAACTTTCCTCTCCAGTTCTGTTTTAAGATCAAAAGAAGTTCCCACGTATGATTTTGTTTAGTTAGTTGAATACTGAAAGATCTCCTTTCAAGGTATAGTGCCCTTTGAAACAGACCTTCTCCATATTACTCAATTATATCAATAGGCTTCCAGTGTAGCAACAATTTCTACTGTCATACAAAAAACTATTCTATTTAACCATAGACTTAGGGCAGGAAATATACGATAACATTGTAGTATGCTATGTTTTGTGTTTTAAAATTAAGATAAACTGGAGTTTTAGCATGATTTATATGAAAAAAACCCAGTCTTGCTCCATCCCCGTTATTCCTTGTGCTTATAAATGATGCCACTGATGATGGTTTCCCTGTGGTCAGTGGCTAGAAAATACTAACCTCTACAATCTCTCTAAGAAAGCACTCTCATTTCTCCTTTAAACAGTTAATATTTTCCTGTACTCACAAAATTAACTGGCTTTTTACAAAGTGAAAAAGCCATTGCGTTCACACTTGTCACTCTTTGCAGCCACCTCTTGAAGTTAACAGCTGGCCCTGAAATTTTGCACAAAAAAACCTCTTTGCCATCACATCCTTCCATCGTGCTTGTTGTAGCTCAGGCTAATTTTTCCTCATCTTTCTGGTTTCCCAGATGTCTGTTGGCTCTGCCACGGGGTTGAAGAGCACTTTGAGTGAATCAAGTATTACTTTCCAAGTGTTTCTTTGTGTGTGAATGTGTGTGTGTGTGCGTGCACAGTATTTGTGCTATGTTTTCATTTTGTGGGATATTCTGTTGTCCTCTGTGGCCCATTCCTTCCAAGTCCAGCACACCAGTACTTTGAATGCATTAATAAACATTCATTCAGGGTCTGTGATGTTCCACACCTGGCGCCAGTGGCTTTCATATCCCCTATTTTACTGTGGTGAGCAGGTAGCTACAGCACTGGTCAAGAGGTAGTGTTCTGGTTCTCCTTTCGGATGATTCTGCCATGCCGTTTAACTTCCAAAGAATTAATTACAGGTGCAGGTGTAATTACTTTACAAAGTAGACAGAGTACTTGTGTCAGGACAGCTTTCTCAGCCAAGAACAAATGTGAGGTGCTGACAATGCTCTCTGGACTTTCAGCTGCCTTTAGAACTTCACGCTATTTTACACATCTTTGGTCTACTGTCTGCTAAATACAACTTCCTCAGAGATTCCTTTATTATCGTCATAATTTTGGGAGCAATTATGTATTGTCCACATGACAGTTTATGGCTCTGTAATTCTTGTGTTCTTCCTGGGCCATATATGGGACTGTGATTGGCAAGAAGACATATTTTTAAAAACTTAGAATTTGGACTCAGCCTGGGCTGGAATCCTGGCTCCATCCCTTGGTTATACGGCTTTGGGCATACTTGACCATTCTGCATTTCATTTTTATTATCTGTAACATGGGGTAATGATAAAGTGGTGTCACGTGGTCTAAGTGAAATAATGCATGAAAGCTATTTACAACATAAGCAGTCAATAATGTGGTCAGTGTAATCACTAACACAGATGATTATCTTTGTTATGTCAAACATAAGTGGTCAATAGACCATGCTTGACTCTAGGAGACAGACCACAATATCATAATCAAATTGATATTTTATGAAACTTCATCATGGAAAAGATAGTCATAAGGAGGGGAAGGGTTTGCTAAGGTAAAAAAAAAAATCATTGCAACCTGGCCTCATTCTGAATATCACTACATGGGAAAACAGAGTGGATTAAATTAATCTGAATTTCCCAAGGCCTGATGGAGCCTCTGTAAGCTCCTCAAGGACAGAAATAGAACTTTTTTCATCTGTATATGTGTGCATATATATAAAATCTAAACGGAAACCACCCATAAATATCTATATAGTCAACAAAGGCATATTGGATTTTAAATTTTAGGTTTTTATAGGTCAATTGAAAATGAAATTTATAATCAGTAGTTTTACATAATTGTGGCATATATTATAGGTAGAAAGACGGATCTACTACAGTGTTTAGTAGGACCCAATAAATCTATCCACAAATCACTTTAATAACCCATAGCACCTAACACAATTCTTTGCATAGATAGATAATTATAGAAATGTTTAAAATAATGTGAGTAATGCTGACAGGAAGAAAAGAATTTGGAGTATTTTTTTCTCTCTGGCACTGATGAATGAATCTCTGGCAATGAAGAGGCAACTGAACTGCCATCTGTGGCATGCCATGGTGCTTTTCTATCAACCCTGTCCTGGTCAGCTCCTCCACGGCTGGGTGGGACGCTGAAGATAACCACCCCAACGAGTAAAAGAAACAAAGCTGGGAGAGATGTAGACCCATAGAAGGGAAATGTGAAATATTTATAGGCTGGAAAATAATATTTATGGGTTGGCAAAAGGGGTTAAATCTAACAAAGTGAAATTTTCATTAAATATGCCATATAGAAACAAATAGGAATGGAAAAATTGTGCAAAATACATAAAGATAGTAGTTGAAGATAAGATCAACATAAGCCACAATGTGATGCGCTTGGGAAAAAGAATAGAAAGAAAATTAGATCTTCTGCTGTCTTATTATATACAGCATTGTAAAGTGCTAATTCTATTGTATTCAGGGCTGGTTAAACCATGCAGACTACTGTGTTGAGCCAGTGTCAAACCGACAAGCTGGAAGACATTTCATGGAAAGAATACAGACTAACGAGTGGGCTTGAAAATCTTATGGGAACGGTAGCCATAAAAACTGACGCTATCGAACCTGGAGAGAACCTGAGAGGAGGAATGACATATGAGGCTGAAAAGCCATCACACGGAAAAGCAAGGAATTTATCTATGTGGTTCAGGTCCAGAAAAAGGATAAGTGTGTGGAAATTATAGAAGCTATATATATGAAAAGTAAAGTTAATTTTAAGGTGGCAGATAATAAAATGGGTTTAATGGAGACATGGTGAATTCCCCATCATTAGATGTTCCCAAGGTAAGGCTATAAAGAAAACTGAAGTGCCCATCTGATGAGGTTAAAATTGATGACCTTTTATGTATTTTATAGACCTGAGAATCTATCACTCAGTGAATTTTCTACTTAATTACGCAGAAACTTTGTGCTAATAGGTGCTCTCATGTACATTATGGTTACAAGATGCAAAAATGTAAACCTATTCATAAAAATACTAGGAAATATGCTAAAGAGAAAATATTAAACTTAAAGTAACAAATTATACATCATTTTTTGTTTGTCATTTTCTATCAATACTATCACTATAGTGTTTTTACCAAATTATTAAATTTAAAAAATGTTTATATTAAACAGTCTGAACAGCTGCATCCGATCTTGTAGCAATGCTCGAAGACACTATAGCAAAGTAAATATAACGAGAGACATCTAATATAGATTCTAGTATCATTTCTGGAAATTTTATGGAAGTTTTAAGTGGGCTTAATGAAGTAGACTGAATAAGAGAGATAAGTACACAAGTTTGCATACCACTAAATAATATTATCATGGCAAATCATATTTGTAACTGCACAGAGGTCAGCTAATTCAGTTTCCTTAACTCTGGTCTGCAGCTTATTATAGGTCCACACTATGGTTTTCATTAGTCCATTATAGAAAGAAGGAAAAAAATGAGGACAATGCGATACAGTTATATTGTGAAATGCAGTGACTTTTTAAAGTGTGAAAATCACAATTCTTTAATGAAATGTTGGTGAAAACAGGTGTTAGATTTTTTTAAATGGTTGGCGAACCTCTGTCCAATTGCCTATTTTTAATTTTTAAAAGTGATATAGGTATATGAAACCCTAAAGTCTGTTAACCTTCATTTAAGACAATACCTCCCCACCCTTAATTCTTAATTTTGCACTTTTTACAGGAGAGAAGCAGAATTTCTACAGTCTCTGGACATTTCTTCAGCAATTTGAATAAATGAGTAACTTGAATCAAGTAATGATTCATATTACGAACACCTCAGATTCCACCTCTGCCTCAAGTGGCAGGTTTGTTAAATGAAACACTAGCAATGTAGATAGGACTTTGTCAGAAGTGAGTTACTACGTAGGCATTAACGAGTAGCATAAAACCAAAGAAGCATTCAGTTCAGAAAGAAGAAAAATAGTCCATGGGAGGGAATGTGTTACCACAGTACAGATGCATATCTACCCAATTTTCCTGAATTCCACGAGATTCAATTCAGGGAGCTTGGACTCTAACTATATATCACCAAAACAGTTTGAAATTAGACCCTTGTCCCGTATTGTGGATTCTAGTGGTAAATTACAATGATAAAAGTAAATTTCTGGAGTTTTCGATTTAGACACTTTCTAAAATATAAGGCATTCACAAAAGAGGTTGAGAATAAGGCATTCATGAAACAAGTTGAGTAGTAAGAGATAAGGTCAGACGAGAAGATGTCCAGGAAAATGTGAAGAACGTTGTGCTGGAGAAGAAGGATGACGCGGGAGCCACGGACTTCTGACGGTGACTGAAGTAAACAGCTGCAAGGTGTGGTGGATATAGTCCTGGCAGTCAATTAGGGACGGAGGGTACGCGATCCTAATTAATGCCTCTTTCTTGGGAATAAACAAATCATGGGAAGTTTGTGGCATGGGGGAGGGGGAGAATCCGGGGCAGAGGGCAGTGGGCAGAGGAGGGTGGTGGTCTCATGGGAGCACACAAAATCTGTGGGCCTCCCCTTCAGTCTAGCTGTGAAGAGTGTCTGATTTAGGCTGGAGGATGAGGAAGGGAAGAGAACTTACCAGGAACACGGAGTAAATTGTTTCAGTCTTTGCTGCTATTGATTTCTAGTCATTCTCTGGCCTTATATTTTAGAAAGTGTCTTTGTTTGAAGTTTGTTTGTTTGACTTCAGTAAATATCCAACTTACTGCCTCTTCTACGCCCTTTTCCTTTCCTCCTTAAAAACAAACAAACAAGCAAACAAACCCAGCTCCCGGTACAATTATCTACTGCTCTGGTCACTTCCTTCATTTGCTAAAGATTTTAGCCTTGCTTATTCTCCTATATTTATAACCACGAGTGAGCTTTCAACACTGCCTGGCAATCTTGCTTCTTTTTCCTGGTCAATTTTCACCTCCATGTATGGAGGCTACTTAACATCATCTCCTCTCGCCTCAAACCTTCTACATCTTCTCTCCAATCCTCTCTTCCAGATAGTGATTTGCTTTTTATTCCATTGAAATAATACAAACAATAAGAAAAGAACAATCTTTTTCCACCACCAAATCTCCCAACCTAGCTGCATCTGTAGCTGTATCATCTGCTTTCTTTCCCATTATAGTGGATAAATTGTCAGAATTACCACTCCAAGCTGGAGCCTTCCACATGTCCACAGGTTCCCATCCCTTCTTGCCTCAAGGATTTTGTTCTTAAAATTATGTTCCCTGTTTCATTAATTTTCTCCTCTCTATTGGATCAGTCCTATCAGCTTACAAGGAAATGTACTATTAATACCTTTACCTTAAAAAATAAAAAAAAAAAAAAAGAAAGCATCCTTAACCCTACATCCCCCTCCAGTACTGTCACACTTCTCTGTTCTAATTTACAGCAGAACCCCAAATTTGCTCTTTCATTTTCTTTTCCCATTTTCCCTTTAACTCACTCTAATCACACTTCCATCCCCACCACTCTATAGAAACAGCTACTAAGAGTGTCAGTAAACCCCATGGTCCCAGAGCCAATAGTCAAGTTTCAGTTTTCATCATACCCAACCTTTCAATAGCACTCGACACACTTCCTCATTGCTGAAACACAAGATGCAACTGAGCATCCTCCTACCTCATGTAACACTGCTTCTCAGACTCTCCTGATGGATGGAGCTCCTGATTACAATATCTAAGTGCTAGAGTGTCAGGGACTCCATATTCAGCTTCCTTCTCTTCTCTAAGCACACTCACTCAGTAGGTTATCTCACCAAGTGCTCCACCTCTAAATAGCATCTAAAGGCAGCTATTTCTCAAATCTACAACTCTAGCTATATACTCCCAAGAAGTCCAGGTTTGTACATTCGACTGCCTAGGCAATATCACCTTTGGATGACTAACAGGCTCTTCTAATTTAAGATGTTCAAAATTGAACTCTTGATCCTCCACTCCCTGCCATCCAGCTTTTCACACAGTTTTTTCTTCTAGTTTACAGTAAACTTTATTGAACATGATTTGTCTTGGTTAATCCATGTTTACTTAAAAAATTTTATTAAGATGATTTTTTTAAAGCAGCTTTAGGTTCACAGCAAAATTGAAGGCAAGGTACAGAGACGTCCCATATACCCACTGCCCCTACACATGCATAGCCTCCCCCATTATCAACATCTCCCACCAGAGTGGTATATTTGTTACAACTGGTGAACCTACATTGACATATCATTATCACCCAAAGTCCATAGTTTACATTAGGGTTCACTCTTGCTGTTGTACATTCGATGCGTAGTGACAAATGTATAATGATATGTATCTACCATTATAACATCATCCAGAGTGTTTTCACTGACCTAAAAATCCTCTGTGCTCTTCCTATTCGTCCTTCCCCCACCCCTAACCCCTGGCAATCACTGATCTTTTCCCTGTCTTCATAGTTTTGCCTTTTCCAGAATGTCATAGAGTTGGAATCGCGCAGTACATGGTCTTTTAGAATTGGCTTCTGTCACTTAGTAACATGGATTTAAGTTTCCTCCATCCCACAGTTTTTTCGTCTCAGAAAATCCCCTAGTTACTCAGGCCTGGAAGAAATATTTGACTTATTTTCCTTTTTACACATCCTATGTCCTACCCACCAGCAAATCACGTTGTCTTATATTCGAAATGTATTTAGAATTTAACCACTTTTCCTCACCTCCATTACTCCAACTCTAGCCCAGGCCACCATCATCTTTGAGGTGAACTTTAAAATAGCCTTTTAATTGGTCTCTTTGCCTCCACTTTTTACCCTCTTCTCCAATTCCCACTCCCATCCTTAACCTAAAATCCATTCTCACACAATAGCCTGTGTGAGCTTTTAAAAATAGAAATCAGATCATGTCAATCATCTGCTTCAATGGCTTCCCATCACCTTGGAAAAAAATCCAAAGGTCTTACCATGGCCGTGAGGTCCTACCTGAACTTGCTCTTGGTCCTTGCTCCTCGTTCAAGCTCCTTTTACTAAACTTTTTTTCTCATTCACTCTGCTCTGTCAACACAGGCTTTCTTTCAGCTTCTGGAAAAATTCAAGTATTTTCTCGTCTCAAGAACTGTAGCAAATATATATCCCTGGTGAATACCCTTTCCTCACAAATTCAGGTGATTTGTTCCCAGTTTTTATTTAGGTCCTTGCTCTGCAAGGCTTTTCCTATTTTATATGAATAGTGCCTGTGGTCATTCTCCATTCAATTACTTATTTTTTGTTTTTAAAAATTTATGTATCAGCACCTAAATGTGTGTGTGTGTGTGTGTGTACGTGTCTTCTTTACATGTTGTATTTACCTGTTTGATTTGGTCTCCTCCACTAGACCAAAATTTCTAAGATTCTAATAGGACAGAGCAAGCTCAGACTTTATCCAGTTTTTTCCCTGTGGTATCATATGGTAGTTGGTCAGAATATATTTGGTGGATGAATAAATGATTGGATTATCACAGATATTTTTAATATCTGTATTTTAAACGCTAACATCATATACTCTAAGAAATCCTGCTAGTTAATATGATACATGGTCCTTATACATATATATTTCTTTGTTTATAGGATTTAAATTTGAGTAGCATGATAAAAAGTCGTGAAATAAAAGAGTTTAAAACAAAACCAAAGTAATGTTTACCACACTGGTATCATTACTTGACTTGTAAAACTGTTGTTATTGACGTATGTAAAATTTTGTTTTCAAAACCGAACTTTTTATGAAAGTAGTTTTATTGTATTTTGAGATGGAAAAAAGATTAACATTTTACGACACTTTGAAAGTCTCATTTGGTTCTCAATACTGGGGGATATTATGTCTTACTGAATAACCTATTTTTCACAACCCGCAGGAATGTTAATTTCATGGACTTTAGCCACGATCCCTGGGTTGGTTTAGTAGGCACTCAGGTCTGTTCTGGATGCAAAAGAGCTTGTGCCAGAGGAAGACCCTGCCCTCAAGGAGCAATCTGGCTAATGAAACTGTTGAATACGTTAAATATGTGCAACGACCATAATTTGAAGGATGTGAAGTCTATTTTTACTTCTGGAGAGTTGAGATTTTGCCTAAATGATCTAGATTTTCCTTGTGGATTAAACAAGACTATCAGAAGGGGTATCCCTGCGTCGCATCATCTTAGCTTCTCACAGACTTTCTTTTATTTAGTTACACACTTTGGTGCCACAACCTTACATATTATGGAAAGATAATACTAGATGTTGTTTTATGCAATCTGATAATGCATATGCTGCAGGAATGTTCATAAGGTCACTGTTCACCCACTGTATCTGAGTGTCCAAAGCCCTCAATAAGACTATGTTCCAGGAAAATCTTTTCTTCCCATGGAAATCCAGTATATTTCCTATATTTTGTACAATGAAAATCATATACGTGATAATGTTTCTTTTTTCAGGCCAACAGGTAGCTCAGAAACAAATGTTAATTTAAACCATTAGGAGATACGTAGAATCTTATGGCTTGCATGTTTGTGCTCTGTTCTCTCCTCTCAATTTTATGTTTTTCTGTTTATGATTTTTTAAAAATCCTTTTTATTTTGTAAACTCTGTCAAATTATTTGTGTAATAAAGCAAGAAATAAGTAAATTAAAAATATAGCAGTTAGATATTCTACATTTTCTTGGATATTCTCAATTTTAAGTATTATTACTATTTTCAATATAGGTGATTCAGTAAGTGTATAGCTTAAAGCAGTTTAATATTAATACACAAGATTTTCATAACTAATTATTCAAAAATCAGAGCAATACTTGTCAGATTTGTCACTTGATTTAGGATTTATAAAATATGGTGACTGCATTCATAAGAAGGTTCTGAAAACAAGTAGCAAAAATTAATTTTACCAAAGTAGTTTAAACATGAAAAAAAACTTTTTGAAGAACATATAAAGTAGATGTAACTTTTTTTGGTTTATATACTATAACAATAAATATTAAGATGATACATTCCAATTCATGGCATTCTTAAATCTCTTTAGTCAGTGTTTCTATCTTTAAAAGCTTTGCCTTGAAAGACAATGATATGTGCTTATTGATAATGACACAACAATTGCTAGCAACTAACAAGATTGATACCGCAAACAATGTGACTGCTTCCACAGGCCAAAAGCAACAGTAGCCATGTTAACAGAAATGAAATCTCAAGCATGGTGGCAGTGGTCGTCACACTGAACCTCTTATTCCTGACCTTTCATTAGATTACTTGAAAGGAACTTGTAAATGTAGATCGCCTCTAATTTTTCCAAATTAGCAAGTCAGTGAACTGCCATTGAATTTACAGCTCATAAAATTTCCAGTGGACGTCTAAGAGTAGTCACTTTTTTTTCAGTTTAACATTAGGAAACTAGTATCAAATTTAAAAGTCAACCCAGAGTAAGAGTAATCCTGTAATTAATTAAGACAAAAACCAATACCAGTTTTAAGTAACTAAGTCAGTCATAAAATAGAATCCATTTTAGAAATTTTCTTACAGGAATTTTAGCAATTTGATTGTATGAGGATATTCAAAATGACCCTACATCAGTTTATATTTGGCTTCTATTTCATGAATTTATGGATATTCCCACAACATCCTATTTGAAAGTGCAATTAGCTGCTAGTTGTCTCCTCATATCCTTTTCTCCTTCTTTCACACTAGTAGAATTTATGTAGACACACGGGTGCTCAGCACAAAATTCAACTTTTCTTAGAGTTGAGCTGGGCCAACTAAGTTCTACTAATGTCATGTGGGCAGAAGTGATGTGTGCCATTCTGAATCTCGCCCTTAAAAATAATTGTGAGTGCTACCACAACCCCCTTCTCCCTCCTCCGAGCTCAAGGATGGCCAGAACATCTTTAGCCCACAAATGGACACCACATGTTGAGGACGGCACAAATGCCTACCAGCCCAAGACAATTTAGCAACCACTAGACTGTTACATGAGGAAGAGAAATAAACATCTTACTCGATTAAGCCACTGAATTTTGGGGTCTCTTTATCGTAGTAGCTAAATCTGTTCTCTAATTTGCAAAGTTGGGTATAAATACTTAACATATAAAGAATACAGAGCACTGACTATATTACTAGAATATGCTATGTTCACATAAGGTATCAAATGTTAATTTATGATTACATTTATACATATTTTTTAATAAAATGGGAAAATAATTATACAGTAGGTTAGTGAAAATATTTAGGACATAGAGATATTTACAAAGAATGATCTGAAATACGTAAAAGTGCTTTGAAAAATGCCTGGAAGGAAATAGGCCAAAACAATACCTGAGTTTATTTCTGGAATTAGGATTGTAGGTGCTTTTCCCTCTGCACCTACTTATAATCTTTTACTTTTGAATTTCTGAGGATGTATAAGTAGATTTAAACCATCTGATGTGGTCAGGGACAATCCTGTAGTGTAGTCCACACATAACTAAGGTTTCATGTAGTTCAGACAATGTACAGATTTCCACCTAAATAAAGAAAGTTTGACACTCAAAAAAGTGATTAAGAATACTTCCTCTCAGTCTCTTAAGGAAAGAATGCCATATAGCATTGTGTTTCAATTGGTTTAGAACCCATATAAAATGTCATAGCTGCCTTTCTCAATATTCTTTACATAAAGGACAGTTACTTCCCCAAATCTCCCAAACACCTCTCTCTCTATTCCAGCCCAAACTCTCCTGAAAACCCAAATCCATAGCTCTTCTCTCTCTCTCTCTCTCTTTTGGTGAGGAAGAGTGTCCCCAAACTAACATCAGTGCCAATCTTCCTCTATTTTGTATGTGGGACACTGCCACAGCATGGCTGATGAGTGGTGTGTAGGTCCGTGCCTAGGATCTGAACCTGTGAACCCTGGGCCACTGAAGCAGAGGGGGCAAACCCAACCACTACACCACCGGGCTTGGCCCAGCTCTTCTCTTTTAGTCACTTGTTTCTTTTCACTTGTGTTCTTCCTTCTTATTCTTAAGGAAAAACTGAACATTTCTAATGCAGATCTTTCATCTGTTCGTCACAAGTCCTATCTATCTCACATCTTTCCCTTACTTCTACATCACAAAACCCCATGAAACAAGCTTGCAATGATAGAAAATTCTTTTCAGGCATTAATGTTGCTGGTGATTTTTATTTTTTACCTGGCCCCAACCTCATTGAATCTCAGACTACATACTGAATACCTTCATCATTCAATCTTAGCCCTACCAAATTCTCTTTTCCTGGTGCTACTCATTAATTATATTAACCAGCATAAATTCACAGCAAAAAGCTTTTCATCCTATATAACATCTGTTCAACTGATAGTCGTTACAGCATGTTGAGAGTGATTCTGAAGTTGTATCCTTGGCTCAATACGGTTATAAAATGGTATACATGAAGTCTGTCATGGTCAAAGGCAAGAAGATTGGTCAAACAGTTTCCATTACTGATGCAGAGATAACTTTTATTGTCGTTATAACTATTACCTAAAAATATTCCCAAGAATAAGGAATTTTATGTACATATTTTCTTCAAATTTACTTTTGACTCAATGTGAAAAGCAACAAATTTCTCTCATATCTGAGTTTTTACTATAAACATACTCTGTATGTATTCTTAGTTTATATTTGGAAAATAGTTCAGTTTTCTATCACATAAGAAGGTATGGCTATTATCTAATTTGGGTTTCTTTTTCAATTGCACATGAGAAATATGTACTACCCATTTACTAAGTTAGATAAATAAAACTTACCCTCTTCTCTGTGCTGTAACAATCATATCCCTAATGCTTGAATAAAAGTGTTCAAATATATCAGAGCTCAAATGTTCTCCTTTGTTGAACAGCAAATGATATGGGAGCAGAAGGCAGAAAGAGGATATAGGTGCCTTTGTTGAGTTTCAGGTACAGAGATAACGTAAGTCAGCCAGCTGCTTTTATAATAGCACAGTGACATGGATAAATGAAAAAAAAAAAAAATACAGGGACAATAAAAGAAAGATATTCTCTCCTTTGCTCTCTTGAAGTCAAACTGTTCTATGAACTATCAGAACAACTTGCTAATTACCATCTACACCTGCCTAAATCCATATGTCTTTTAGGGCAAAACCATGTCCTTTTTAAATTTTTGAAATGCTAGTATTTTTGTTTTTTTGAGGAAGATTAGCCCTGAGCTAACTGCTGCCAATCCTCCTCTTTTTGCTGAGGAAGACTGGCCTTGACCTTGAGCTAACATCCATGCCCATCTTCCTCTACTTTATATGTGGGACGCCTGCCACAGCATGGCACACCAAGCGGTGCAATGTCCGCACCCGGGATCCGAACCAGCGAACCCAGGGCCGCCAAAGCGGAACATGTGCATTTAATTGCTGCGGCCACCGGGCCGGCCCCTGAAATGCTAGTTTTTAAACTCATTCACATAAAGGGCTTAGACAAATTCTTACATGATACTAATGTTACTATTAACTCAAAATATGAATATCTGATATATTCTTAAGGTAATGGAATCTATTGGGTAATTTTCTACTATCTTACTCTTTCTTGCTAACATAGCAAGAATGACAATCTACAGAGAGAATATTTGTAATGCTGAAAATAAGAATATGAATATCACAAGAAAAGTCACACAAACACTCAAAAGTGTTTCAAGAAAAAGAAGAATCTGAGACAATTCTATTATATTGATGTATTAGAACGCAACGCTTATTAAAAATGTACGACATCATGTGAAAGAAAGCTAAGAAGCACGTTTACAATATCACACTCCCTACAAAGTTATAATTCTCAGAAATTTACCACAATGCATTAAAATTCAGAAATTTTAGGTGCTTCAAATGTGATTAATGCATTAAAATAAGAAAGAATGACAATAGTATAACACACAGAGGAAAGGTCTGCAGTGAAATTAACAGTAACCTAAAACTATAATTTCAGATGACATCAGCACATAATTGGGATCCAGTAAAGAAGACATTGAGAAATGAAGAAAAAGTATGCTAATGCCTTTATGGGAATGGGGAGAGGAAGGTAGATTAACTCTAGATTGATTGAAGATTATAAACTTGAAAAAGTATGTTGTAAATTTATGAGTAACTATTAGAAGATTATAAGTAGGGTATATAACTTCAGAATCATTACAGGAGAAAAAACAGAATAAAGATAAATTGGTCAATTTTTAAAGAGGTAGGAAAGATGTAAAAGAAGCAACAAGAAAGTATGGTAAATATAAAAACAAATGAGAGGAATAAATCCAAATTGTTAACAATCACAATAAACGTGAATAAACAAAATAAGTTTCTGAATTCCTGAGTCTGAGTAAGTACCTCTATTCACTGTTTACAAGAGCTATGCTCAGCAAAATGACAAATAAAATTTAAAAACAAAGGGAGAGACAAAGGCATACGAGGTGAGCACTAACAAAAGAAAGCAGTTCTGGTGATCTAAATATCAAACTCAATCAAATGAAGGGAAGAGCATCAGAATAAACAAACAGAGGTATTTCATAGAAAAGCAAGGAGAAATCGGGTAACCATAAATGGGCTGGGAGATCTTAATACTCTTCTTTTAACAACTGACAGATGAAGTAGAGAGAAAAAGAATTAAGAGGGTGTCTATATGACCTGGTTTGTCTGATGGTTCCAGTTTATGACTTTTCCTCTCAAGTAATTATCAGTAGCATCCCCTTTCCCACTCAAATGTGTCCCAATCTGGACATAAATTAAATGACCATAGTATTAATTAAGGATAGGTGGACTTTAGAAATACAATTAACAGACTTATCCCTGTCTTCCTCTCTCTCCTCCTTGGTTATGCCACTACCAACAACCACCATGTTGTTCCTTCTGTCCACAATCCTTTTCTCTTAGATCCTTGTATGACGGGCTCCTATTCCTCATCCAGTTCATAATTACATTATCCCCTCCTCAGAGCATCCATCTCAGGTAGCCACAGTACATGTCCTCCATCACATCTCCCTGGTGCGTTCCCTTCAGAGCACTTATCATCATCTCATAGCATCCTACTTGGGCATGTGCTGACTTCTTCGGCCTTACCTCCTCCCACGAGAATGTAAGCTCCAGCAGAGCAGAAGCATTGTTGGCTTCACTTTCTACAATATTTTAAGTGTCTGCTTGTCCAAAAGGTGCTCAGTTGAAAAAAATGTAAACATTTTTGCTGTTGAGATAACTCATTGTGGGAACATTACATATTCAAACTTATGGTATATCATTAAAGCCATGTTCAAAGGGAAAACTTTAACAGACAAAACTCTATATGTATTAATTCACAAATCCAGACAGTTTTCAAGGTGAGTTTCCAGAAACAAATACTCCCTGCACGAAATAAACAGTTCCAAAGCACTGAAAAAGATAGTGTCCTATCACGATAATAGTCTCAAAAAACAGACAAAGAATAGTGGAAAAACCAATAGCATAACACAAATTATGCACATAACTGTAAGAATCTTCAATATAATATTAGCATATGAAATTCAGTTATATATTAGGAGATCAAACATACTGGTGAAGCAGGCTCTTTGCAGGAATATCTAAATAGTATAGTTAACAGGATAGTGAGCAACAGCATATAAATAAGTAGGTTGAAATAATATTAACAGAGTAAAAGAGGAAGTCTCTCAATGGTAATAATGATAATTTTTCAGCTGTTAATAAAACCTGTCTCACAAAATACAACCCCCATTGCTGACATAAACTCTCTATAACCTGTGTACAGAAGAAACTTCCTGTGAAAATTCTGTCTATACGAAATCAACAGCAAACATTATATTCACTGATGAAACATTGGAAAACTTCCCATTATAATCAAGAAAATGTCAGAACTGCCCATCACCATCACTACTATTCGATATTAAAGAGGAAATTCTGTTCAAGACAATTAGAAAAGAAGGAGGAAACATTTTTTAAAAATGATTCTTTATACATAATATGGTTGACAAAAAAATACAAGATGGTCAACTATAAAACAATTAGAACCAATAAGAAAGTAAGATCAGTATTTTAAAAATCAATACCTTTACACCAGAAATAATCAATTAAAATGTAAAAGTAAAATAAATCCCTTCAGCAGTTCAAGAAAAATATAAAACACCTATAAACAAACCAAACACAAAATGTTAAGGACTTTTATGAAGCAGACCTTCAAACTCTTTCGGCAGAAATAAAAGAAAACCAGAATATATGGAGAAAGACATGCAATTTTTCCAGATACCATACTGAAAAAATCTTAGTACATGCATGTTTATTTGTGATTTGATGCAATCCCAATTAAAAAGCCATAATGGAATTTGAGAAGATAATTCTCTAGATTATCTGAAAGATAAAACAGCCTAGAATAACCTCAATTATTTTGAAAAGAATTTCCCATTTATAGAGGGAGGTGCCCCATCAGATATGTATGCTGACGTACTATAAAGATATAGTGATTAAAATAGTGTAGTGCTAGTTTAAAAACAAATACATTAACAGAATGGAAGAGATTTGAAAAAGAGATCCATATACACGTAGAAATTTAGTTCATAGAAGGCGGTGGCCTTTCAGATCAGTTAAGAAAGGATGGAGTGTTCCAAGAACTGTGTTTGGACAATTCAATTATTTATTAAGACACTACAACATAATGGTTTATTGTGAGTCCGCAGCCTCTCCAATTCCTGGCAACTTTTCAGAGATGTAAATTCTCAGGCCCTAACCCAGACCTACTGAATCAGTAGCTCTGGGGTGGGGCTCCCCAATCTGTCTTTTTTTTTTTCGAGGAAGATTAGCCCTGAGCTAACTGCTGCCAATCCTCCTCTTTTTTCTGAGGAAGACTGGCCCTGAGCTAACATCCGTGCCCATCTTCCTCTACTTTCTATGTGGGATGCCTATCACAACATGGTGTGCCAAGTGGTGCCATGTCCGCACCTGGGATCGGAACCAGTGAACCCCCGGGGCGCTAGAAGCAGAACGTGCGGACTTAACCGCTGCACCACCGGGCCGGACCCCCCTCCCCCAAATCTGTCTTTTAATAAGCCATTCAGGGGATTATGAATCCTGCTCAAGTTTGGGAACCACTGTTTTATATATATCCTGGATCCCAAATTCCATCTCTCTAAACAGTTGTAGAATTAGAACAACAATCATGCTATCACAGATTTCCTTAAAAGTGGAAATTGATCCTTCATCCTAATAGAATGCTGTGAGGACTCAGAGAAGCTTTCAGAGTCCTTAAATATCCACTGTGGAGTGAATTCTGCTTGAGTTCGAATCACAGTTTTATCACTTACTTTTACAACCCTAAGCAAGTTAATAACCTGTCTGTGTTTCAATTTCTTCATACGCAGTTAGTAAGAAAATAACAGTTATCTTGTATGAATGTTGGGAGGATTAAATCTGGTAACCCATTAAAAATATTTAGCCCATGAGGCCAGCCCTGTGGCCTAGTGGGTAAGTTTGCGTGCTCCGCTGCGGCAGCCCGGGGTTTCCTCAGTTCGGATCCTGGGCACGGACGTGGCACGGGCTCATCAGGCCACGTTGAGATGGCGTCCCACATGCCGCAACTAAGATATACAACTATGTACCAGGAGGATTTGGGGAGATAAAGAAGAAAAAAAAGAAAAAGATTGGCAGCAGTTGTAAAAATATATATATATATTTAGCCCAGTGCCTAGGGTATGGTAGATATCCTATAAATGCTTACTGGTATTATTTAGACAATGTTTACCTCACACAAAAATGAATTCCAAATGGTCTAAAGACGTAAACTTACATCTATTAAGCATCATAAAACAATACATAATTGTATGATTACACTCTCGGGGTAGGGAAGAACTGCCTTAAAATAAGACACCATGGGTCCTTCCCAGTGGTGTAGTGGTTAAGTTCACATGCTCCACTTTGGCAGCCTGGTGTTCATGGGTTCAGATCTCTGGCACAGACCTACGCACCACTCATCAAGCCATGCTGTGGTGGCATTTCACATACAAAATAGAGGAAGATTGGCACAGATGTTAGCTCAGGGACAATCTCCCTTAAGCAAAAAGGGAAAGATTGGCAATAGATCTTAGCTCAGGGCCAATCTTCCTCACCAAAAAACAAAACAAGACAAAAAAAACACACCAAACCCAGAATCCATAAAGGAAACAACTCACAAACTTGCTATTTTGAAATTCAGATTTTACGATAAGAGACAGTAAAGAAAAGTAAGAAACAAATGCCATATTAAAAAAAATAATTTAATAGAACAAAAGGGGTATCTATAAAAAGGAAATACAAACAGCCAAAAAGAAATGAAAAGATGCTAAATGTCACCAGCAAATGCAATTTAAAACAATGAGCTATCACTTTGCACAGGTCAGCTTGGCAAAATATTAAAAAACATCAATAATATTCATTGATGGCCGGGGAGTAAGAACATGGCACATTCATCTCTTAATGCAGGCTTACTTGGGAAAACTGTTTTAGAGGAAAGGTTGGTAGTATCAGTGAAATTCCACTTCCAGGAATCCATTCTAAAAAAGAAAAAAACGTTGGCAACAAACATGAAGATGTTTGTCCAAGGGAGAAAAATTCATGTGTTTTTTTTGTTTGTTTAAAAAATTAGAAGTAACATACCTATCAATAGGAGCATGCCATTTTTTTTTTGCTGGGAAAGATTCGCTCTGAGGTAACATCTGTTGCCAATCTTCCTCTTTTTTTTTTTCTCCCCAAAGCCCCAGTACATAGTTGTATATTTTAGCTGTAGGTTCTTCTAGATCATCTATGTGAGCTGCTGCCACAGCATGGCTACTGACAGATGAGGGGGTGTGGTTCCGTGCCTGGGAATGGAACCTGGGCCAATGAAGCCAGACATGCCAAACCTTAACCACTAGGCTGGCTCAGGAGAATGGCTTGTACAAATTTCTAGCATACATTTATGGCTTATTAAGCTACTATTAGAAAGGTCCATATATTCGGGTACGAAAAAAATCACCAGAATAAATGAAGGAAAGAAACGAAAAAATATATGTACTTCCCAGCCATCTTATGTAAGAAAATTATGTGTATGTGTATGTGTATGTACTCATAAATTCTTAGAAAAAGGAGCAGAAAGAAACATCCCAAACTGTTATTTTTGAGGAAGAGAGAGAAACTGTTAGAGGATTGTGAAGGAAGATGATTTTACCTTATGAACTTCTGTAGTTTAAATTTTTATCATGAGAATGCATTCATGTGCTATTTGTATAATTAAAATATGGAATTCTGGTATTTAGAGGGCAGAAATCAAAGATGCTTAGTGTCCTGCCCGTGTGCACGGGACTGTCTCATAACTAAGAATTGCGCTGACCTTCTATTCTCTTAATCACATTGTTTAAACCTTTCATGGCATTATAATAGTAAAACTAATTTACTCAGCAAAAATACTATTATTTTAAAATCCTACTTTAAGTGACTGGCACATAAGCCTCCATAATATAGAAGAGAGGTTGAAAACTAGACGTGGTATCAGACTACACAGGTTCAAACTTCAGCTCCTTCACTTTGGTTGTATGACCTTGGACAATGTGCTAAATAAACATCTTTCTACCTCAGTTTTCTCACCTGTAAAATGGGATTGTTGTGAAGATGAAATGATTTAACATGTATAAACACTTAGATGAGTGTCTGGCACGTAGTAAACACTATATAAGTGTTGGTAGCTATTGTTAATGCTGAAGGCGTATGTCTGTAGAAACTTCTACTTTACTTTTCCATCAAGAAAAAAATTACCTTTTCTTTTCGTTTTCCACAAAATGTTTATCTTGGCCAATCATTCTAAATATGTCTTTCCCAATTCTATATTACTATATATTTTCCTTTTTCATATTCCCTTTTGTTTATAAATAATAGTATTTTAGTCCATTCAATTCTGACTCAAAAACGTTCATGGTTGTTGTTGGTTATCTTCATCTTAATAGGGCACATATACAAAAGCTGGAAGATATATTCCCTCCCTTCCTTCTTTTCTTTTAATCATCAAATATTTTTGATCTTCTAAGTTAGACATTAAAGACACACCAGCTTAAAAGATAGACCACACTTCTGTGTGGTCAGAGGGCTCAAAGCAAACTAATGCAAAAACTCAAGCAAAATAAACACAAAGCTCAATATCATGAAAAGTACTTTAAACCCAATATAAATTTTGCTCTAATCTAAAGAAAAATAGTGAGTCTACTCATCTATTCCAGTGGTTCTCAGAGCAGGTGGTAGAAACTCTTACCCTACGGTAAGTAGAGGTCAAGGATGTCTTGCAATACACAGGGCTCACTTCTTCACAGGAAGAAGGTAAGACTTGTCCCAAGTCTTGCAAGACCTTTAAATGTCCCTTGGGATATTCATATAAGTGAAAAACCTGTTTACTATTTTCTGAGTCTGTAACCTAAAAGATAAACACAAAGTAATTTTTATATAGTTACCATAAGAATAGAGGGAAGACTGTATTTTTTGTTTGGAAATTTACCAAGTGTTGTTCACCATTCTGGAAAATTATATCACCAGCAACAATGCCACCAGCACTATTTGAGTCATCAATACAATATGTTTATGTCAACACAGATGTATCCCAATCTGTACTTGTAGCTGTCACATCTCTGGTGAGTCTCTGACCAAGTGCAAGCATCTTATTATTTCACTATGTGTTTTTGTAGTGAGGTCTGAGCATTTACATGTTGAAATACAGACTATTTTATCCTAAATTATTTTCCTTTAATTTCTCCTTTACGTTTCACTTAGGGGATTATATTGATATGTTGTCCTCTAGTTGTGTGTAACTAAGTTTGTATTATCTGTGAATTTCACTTCAGGAGAGTATAAAGCATGACAAAATATTTATTTTGAAGAGGGGTTTGGGGTTTGATAGGCTTAAGGATTGGAGTTGCTCAGATCAGAGGTCAGACAAGGCACTTAACTGGAAAAGAGGAGGGATGCGGTTCAGTGAGGTTAGTTTTCGCCTGACTCCAGAGAAACAAAGAATGAGTGATTTAAAGCTGGAAGCAAATTCAGTCACCTAATGCAACCTCTTCATTTAACACACGAAGAAACTGAGAACCAAGGGATAGGACAAATCTCAACTGCTAGTTAGTGGATGGACATGGGTCGAACCTCAAAACCAGTGACCACTCTTTGGGTAATCTTTAGAACACCACACTGTCCTCAGTAATTGAGAAAGGGCAGGGTGGGTGGAATGGAATGAAAACAAAAAGTGACCAGGCAAGCAATTAATTCCAAAGCTGGCAGTTCTTTAGGTGATTGATATGGTAACTGGTAATATTTAATCCTTAGCCCTTACAGTTTGCTCGTAGCTAAGAGGAAAATGATGAAAGAAGTTTGAGAGTAAAAGGATATAGGAAGAAAACAAAAAAAAATCAATTCTGGAAACACTGACTCATACAAACAACCATACAAATAATTTTGCTATAACTGATATGAGAGTTAATTACCATTATTTTCACTTTCTCTTGTCATTATGGGTACTTAATTACTGAAACATATCTTGGGAGAGTCTTCACCTATTGGATGCTCTAGATTACAATAAAGGCCAGCTTTTCGCATAATGCCTAACATGAAATATTTGCTGCTTATAAATGGTTAAAATTTGAAGGGTATAAGAAAACCTTAGTCAAAAACTCCTCCCATTGGAGATGGCTGAAATTCCACTTCCTGAAGCATGCTAGCAAGAATGCAAATTTTAGAGCCAGCCCTAATGGCCTAGTTGTTTAAGTTCAGCACTGTCACCACTTCTGATGGCCCAGGTTCATTTCCCAGTCTTGGACCCACACCACCCATGTCTGTGAGTTGCCATGCTGTGGTGGCAGCTCACATAGAAGAACTAGAAGGACTTACAACTAGGACATACAACCATACGTCAGGGCTTTGTGGAGGGAAAAAAAAAAAGAGAAGGATTGGCAACAGTTGTGAGCTCAGGGTGAATCTTTCCCTGCAAAAAAAAAAAAAAAAAGGAATGCACATTTTGGCGGGGAGGAAGGAGAGAAGGGAGTTGCAACATGACTGATTCGATCATTGTTGTATAACCAGTGCCAACACCAATATCTCAACCTAAGAGACACTCAAACATTCACAAAGGGGAGGGAGGGAAGGGAGGTGGGAGGAAGGAAAGGAATTAATCCATTCTCGGCCCTCCTCTAATATTCAATTACCCTTAGAAGGGATAATATATTTTTCCCTAGCACTTCTGTGTGAATATATTTCACAGATTTTATTGTTCTGGCTGTAACAGCAAGGGAAGTGTTGAACTGATGTGGACTCCATCTAGTTTGCTTCTTTATCTAGGGCATAAATTGTTGTGACTCAACAATGCCTTATATTTGAAGCCTTTCTCTAGAAGAAAAATATTTTTTTCAAACACTAATTAATTCTCTAATAGAGGATGAGCTTTTGAAGTCCCTTCTGTTCCCATTCTGAGCGAAAGAAACTGAGTTTGAAATGGTTAAGGTCTTAGAAGACTGATAACCAGGTAAATCTTTATTCTCTTTAAAATTCATTCATTTCTCAAAGCCATTCAAATTGCTCCTGCAGAATCCAAACAAAAATGTCTCACCAAATTTAAGGAACACAGAAAAGCTAAAGCTCTGGCTTATTTTTAGAACAACTGTCATCAGATTTTCATCTGGACCACAAAGTGCCACAATCAAGATCTTTTAATATCATGTCCAGAAAGGAGTCAGATATTTACATACTGAACATGTATTTTGTTTCTTGAATGGCTTAGGCATATACCACACACATTTTCAGATTTCTCTTTCTCTCTCACTCTAATGATTTCTGTGTATATATTTTTTTCCCTTGAGAAAGAGACTAATTTTCAGAAAATACGTGCTGCAAATTATAACACATCAACTCAAGTCTCTGAAGATCTTCCTGTAGAGAGGGGTACTGAGAGGTTGTTTTGGCCATTCTTATTGGACCATGGCTGCCCTCTGGTCTCAGTTACACACATTTGAGAGCTACTAACTAGACTTAGCAGAGGTAATGGCTGATACTTAATCAGTGTGGAAGACGGCCGACACAGGGGCCGTGACACTTGGCGGGCGTCATCATCTCCCACTCTGTGGCATTTTGATGAACGACTTTGTGAGTCTATTTTCGACAGCCAGATTTGGGGAGAACAAAACAGTATCATTTTGCTCATCTCCCAAACTCTTCTACATTATTTCACCAACAAAAGTGTCCTTCCTTCCTGCGTTATGGTATTATAGAATGGTGAAGCGCACAGCCCCTTGGGTTAGTCTGTATGGATTTTAATCTTGGCTCTAACACTCAGCCGCCACATGAACTTGGGCAAATTATATAACCTCTGCTGGGCTGCATTTCTTTATCTGTAAAAGGTGGGGAATAGTAATACTCAATTTATTGGATTATGTAAGGATGAAGTGAGTTTATACATGTATAAAGTTCTTAGAAAAGCATCTGGCACATTACAGGTAAGTAAACAATTATTTTGGTGGTTAAATTCTATTGCTTACCTTTGATTTCACTTTCTGTAAGTGACAGAGACTTAACACTATAGTAGCCATTGATGTGATAACCCCAGATTCACCACATCCAAGGGTAGAATTCATCCTCCCCCTCCCATGTGTGTCCCCAAAACCTGCTCCTTCTATCGTATTCCCTATCTAGTAACAGCAGAGTCAGTGCCTTGTTACACAAGCTAGAAAACTCAAAGAAATCTTCATTCCCTCTACGCCTTCTCCTTTAGTCTCAAACTCAAGAAGTCAACAAATCTTGCCTAAACTCTATCCCGGATATCCTGTTTCAGGCCCTTCTTTCTTCCTCCCAGGAGAGCTACAAAAGCTCTCCTGGTGTCTACTCTCCACCTCATCACCTTCCAATCCATCCTATGCACGGTCACAAATCTCTTTTCCTAAAACACAACCCTGACCACATGGATTCTAATTTTTTTAACGTGTTCATTCCATGAGTATATATATAGCAAGTAAAAATCATTTTCCTCCTATTGTACTAGCTAGATGCGGATGATACAGAAGCAGACAGATCCCACTCTCAAAGGCCTTACTGCCCAAGAGGGCGATAGATGAGTGAGGAGACAATTTTAACGCAGTGTGATACACACTATTTTTGTTGGTATGAATAAGGGTCTATGACATTAGGGACGGGGCACTAACATGGACTAGGGAGAGGGGCATAAAAATAAAGGCTTCCCTCCAGGGTGTTAATTGCTAAAAAAAAAGTCTCCAATTGTTTCCTATTGCATATGGCGGATTTCAAATTCCGCAGTTGCAGCCTGGCAATCAAGCCCTCCATAAAGCATCCTGAACTGAGCCTTCCAGCAGCTTCCCACACGCCTCAATCCAGTCAACTTGTCTTTTTATAGTTCCTCAAAGGAGCCCAAGCCCCAGCACTTTTTTCATTTCTTTGCTTATTTAGTTCTCTCAGCCTAGAACGGCCTTCTACCCCTTTATCATTTTTCCAGGAACAGCTTAAATGATCCCACCTCCTCAGTAAAGCCTGCTAAAATGCCCTCGTCAGAAGCAATCTATTTTTCCCTCCTCCCTCACATCGCTTCGTGCTTCCATTTCACGCTTATCCCGATCTGCCCTCTTTTAGAGTAATGTACGCATGCATCTTTTCTCCACTGGATGGTGCGCTAATAGAAGGCGGGTGCCATGTCTCATTCATCTTTGCATTCCCCAGAGGGGTTTCACAATAACCGACACCTAGGAGTTGCTCAGTAAGTGCCTGTTGAATTAAATTAAATTAAACGCTTGAGAAGGCATTTTCATTCTTCATCATCTTCGGGCACTTCCCTGAAAGGTCCTCCATTCAAAGGATTTAACCTTTGGCTGAAGATTTTCATGTGTTTTTCAACTCTAAGGGAGAGGATTTTTAGCAGAAAGGGGAAAAAACCTTCCATTTGGCTATTTAAAAATCATGTGGAAACAAAGTATTACAGGGCTTTTCAGATGCCTTTTAAAAATTCTTGAAACCCAAAGTCAGAAATAATTTAGAATTCTTACCTGATGGGACAGAGAACAATGAATTAATTTTAGATTAATTCCAAAAACTAGACTGAAACTAAGTGAGCTATTCAAACTGCTTTGTACTTTCTGACTACAAAGTCTTAATTATTAAACACTTTGTGTTTGCATTTGCAGAGTTGAACCATTTACTTAGAACATAACCCAATGAATGAAGTGATAGTAAAAAAAAGAAGAGCAGAAATTATAACCTGGATAATGGATGTGGAAATGAAAGGAAAAAGGAGAATAAAATATGTCTTCATCATTTACTTACAGCATAGTTTTAAATTTTCAAAGGGAAAAAAATCGTTTCTTTAATCACGTCTTCATAATGCTAACACAATGAGAAGTCCTAGCAGAGTGATGAATATTTCTGAGAGATGAGGAAACAAAGTCTGGCTTAAAGCAGACTTTAAATGCAGAGAGCTGTCAAGAACCAGACTAGAGTCCTCATCTCCTGATATCAGTCCTCGACTTGTCTCCCTAATGTTAGGTCTTGATGCTTCCAAAAAAAGCATCATTAATTATACTCAGAGTCAAACACAAAATTTATAACCTGAGGTAGAGATTTCCAGCAAAACTGTGTTTCTCATGTGTCCTTCAGGTTTTTTTTTTTTTCAAGGTATGCTTTTTGGTGAGGAAGATTGGCCCTGAGCTAACATCTGTTGCCAATCTTCCTCTTTTCTTTTTCTTCCCAAAGCCCCAGTACATGGTTGTATATCCTAGTTGTAGGTCATTCTAGTTCTTCTATGTGGGATGCCGCCACAGCACAGCTTGATGAGCAGTGTGTAGGTCTGCACCCAGAATCCGAACTGATGAACCCTGGGCCACCAAAGCAGAGCACGCAAACTTAACCACTTGGCCACAGGGCCAGCCCCATCCTTCAGTTTTAACACCATGTTACCATTCAGATTAATCTCTTGATATAAGTGACTGTGTGGTCACCTCTACCTCACATCATGGGCTTTCCAGTAGCCACTATACTTTTAAAGCATTAGACAAATAAATTCCTCAAGTTCCAGCTATTGCATGATGGCACAGAAATGTCCAACTGGACATTTGAAACATACTGTAGACTGCCTTCTGGGAGTGGAGGTGGGAGAGACCGGGGAAGGAGACTGGAGGCTGCTGATATTTTAGGAGAAGGCATTCCCTGCGGATTCCTTGGTAACGATGACAAAAGAACTTCTGTTCTGTACTTTCACTGTCAGCTGGACTTCTCGACGGAGGAGACCAGAGTGGCTAAGAGTAGGGAAGCTAGATCAAATAGCTTGAGTTTGAATTTTGGCTCTACTATTTAGTGCGACTTCAAACTGTCTTCTCTATCAGTAAAATTGGAATAAAAATAGTTTTCTTCTTTATGGCATTGTTACATGGGTTAAATGACATAATACATGTAAAAGTGCTTAGAAAAGATTTTGGCATCTAATAAGTCCCCAATAATTTAGCTATTATTAGGAGTAATGTTAGTATAGAATTGTTAATTTTGTTTTTCTATGTATGATAATATACTAAAAAGTATAGATGGGGGGTTGGGTAGAAATGGAGATAGGACAACTGAAGAAAAGGAAGGGTATTTGTGAAAAGAGACTAAAAGTGATATTGGAGACAGAATTCCTAGTGATGAATACATCACAGTTTCATCATGATTTCAGAAGGATTCCATTTTTCTTGAGGGAGAAATTTACCTAGATTGATGCAGCATAAACACAAGAGGACTAAGTCAACGGTTCATTTAAAAGACAATGTTTTTATTAAAGTGTCATCATTCTTTAAAGTCTCAAATTAGGATAAATTAGCCTTGATGAAGATGTTCACATCTTCATTCTGAGCATCAGGATTTGATTGATCATTGTGGGAGTTTTCTCTGCCCTGGAAGACAGTGGGCTGGCAGACCAACTCACTCTCCACCCGCCATGAATGAGAGTACCAAACACCATCATCAACAATTATTTTTCCAAGGATAAAGTGGCTTAGAGTGATCCACACAGCACTTGCCTCCTTTTATAACCTCATTCGGTGAAAGGAACAGGCTATTATATCTATCTTTTCAGAGAATCCAGGAAAGCCCTCGTAATTACATTTATTAAAAATATTTTGTGGCTCAGTGTTTCTTAATAGCTCTCAAACTTTGGTTGAGGGAAACTATTGAAGAAAGATTTTCTGAAGCACATCCATTTTTCTAAATGCTCTTAGCTGTACCCTGGATTAAACCAGAATTTCAGAGAATCATGAATTTATATTGCATCAGACTTGGGACTTATAAAGTTGTTTTTGTTAACGTGCAATTTGGCACGATAACATCAGCTTATATTAAGAGACAGTCCAAGGGGAAAGACAAACTATAAAACATGTAACTGCATGAAAACAGCTGAAGATTTTATTCTTTACAGTACACAATGACCACTTTGTGACTGTCCATGGGGAAATGTCTCTATCATTTCCTTGTCAGTAGCAGTTGGCTTTCTGCTAAGCAACTGGTTTGTTTTTCTCTACGGACACTGTCAATTGTGTAACTCATCATGTGTAGCCCTTTGCACTGGATGCAGGAAAGTCTGAGACAAATTTTTGTCTCATCTCTAAAAATATATCTAAAACTTTTAGATATATTTAGTGTTCTTGTGGTTTTATTTTACTTTTTTACCATTATACCCTCTTTGCTTTATATTTCTCATCATTAAAAATTTATTTTACCTTGTATGCTGACTTCAGTCATATGCTATAACTTAATGAATAATGAATGAATGAATGAGTACTTCTGATGATGAAGTTATACCATGATATTTAATAAGATAAAGGACAGAGGACATATCAATCTATATACATATATAGAGCTCTAAAAATTCAGATAAGAAGGATTCTAGAAGCAAGCAGTCACTAGCATGGGTTTAGCTGCTCCAACATATTGGATGTAATAGCTCTCAAATTCTATAGGTCTTTTCCTCGTGGCGGCATGACGGCTGCTGCAGCTCTACTAATCCTGCTGTCGATCAGTGTGATGAAAGGAACGGGAGTAGAGGAAGCGCAGTGGACAACCACCTACATCTCAGGGGTTGAACTGTGTCACATTGTCACTCATACTTACAATGGAGACTAGAAAAGACAATCTATAACATTTACAACCCACAGAATAGGGGCAGGCAAGGGAGTAGGGTTGGGATAGGTACTGGATGTGACAACATAAATTTGGCCACAGGCATCAACCATGGAAATAGGGCAATTCATTAAAATGACCCTAAACTTTCAACCATCAGTTCAAGTTTCAGTCATATTCTCTATTTTCTAACTCTTCAAGGAAAATATAGGCTCATATTTAAAATACAGAAGCACTTACACAATGGGTGGTTTGTTTCAGGAGTACAATAAAGCCTGATGATGGAAAGGCATTTTTTTTTTTAGACAACTTAGCAGGCCCTGCACCCCAGAAGACTGATCTCATTATAGAACATGGCACCAGTGCATTAGTTCTGGGAGGTGCTTTTCTTTTAGAAAGTATTCAACCTAAAGCTCTTTCAGTTAGAGTATAAATCATCATTGACTTAGCTTTATTTAAATCAGAAAGAATATATGAATATATTTGGCACTTTTGAAGGTGAGACTATCAGGGCACCATCTCTGTGATTCTTGTTTTTACTACAACTCCTATGTTCTGTTTTGTAGCCACACCCTATTGTATGAACTGATTTGAATAACCCATGACTGGTCATCTGTTTGGAGTAGGCACTACCAGCTGGATTGAGAATTCTAGAATTTTTAATGGAACAAACTCCAAGCGGTGAAGTTAATGCTCTCCTTTAGTTCCAAGTAACTTTGACAATCAATTCTAATAGATTTGGCAGAATTCCCTGAGCTCACTCAGTTGTCTAATTTCAAGGTCTTGTCGAATGCACAGGAGAGGAAATCCAGGTTTCAAGGGCATGCTTTCAGAGCAACCGTGTATTAGAAACAGACGGGTTTTTAAGACAGAAGCATAGGGACTCTAACTCATTAAAAGAAGAAATAAAAAGTAGAATTGAATAACAAATAAATCAATCACAGTAGCAGGGATATTAACATTCTTGTGTACTCCAAAAAGAGAAAACACTCCTCTTGCAAATCTTCTGCTGAAGGCTGGGCATAAAAGCACTTTTAACGGACAACAGGGGTCTAAGGAACTTCACTTCAAGAGGGAATTTACAAAAATTTCCCAAGACAGGGGACCTTGTTGAGCTTGCTACAGGCTCACACAAAGCTTGGAATTTTGTTTAACTGTAGTATCTGGACTCATTTCTTATGGCTTAGTGCTCTAAGTAACAGTTTAATAACTGAAAATTGGATGTTTCAATCTTGTCTTACCAGTGATTTTCTCTGACCTTGGGTTAGGCACTTGACTCTACAGGGTTACTTTTCCAGGCTTTTATTTTTGTTCTGGAGAATAAAAATAACTTTTAAAAATGGTAGATCAAATATACAAGTCACAAAACTGGAGACAGTCAACTAGTAACAATGTGTCTTCACTCTAAATATAGATTTGTTTTGCCACTTAAATGATTTCACCTTTTTTGTTGGAAGCACAGGACCTTGAATAAAAACAAAATGAAACATTGTCTTGTTTCACGGAGGTTTCTGCCTATATCTAGAATGTCTCCTATTAACATGCCATTCTTTATTAACTGTTGGCAGCATCTGGTGAACCACTAAAAATACCCTTTAAACGGGACTAAAGGAAGATAAGAAATCTATTTCTTGATGAGTAGACAATTCTCCTTGGTTTGTGGGAAGAACTACTTGAAATAAAAGAGTTTGACTAAATGACCTTTTGAGTTCCTGTCTAATCAGTCTTACTGCTGCACTCGTTAGCAAAAAAAAACTTGCCCCCTAGATCCAAGTATGGCAAGAGGCACACGCATGCATACACATCACATTTCCGAATATGCATATATCTATGTGTTTACAGATATGAGCAGAGTTACAGAAAGGACAGGGGTAGAAAAAGAAGAGAGAGAGAAAAAAAAAAAAATGATGGCCAAATGCCTTAAAAGTAGCAAGCCTGAGAAAAATAGCAGGAAAATCAAGCAGAGCCTTTCGTGAAATCCCCGAGATTTTAGCGTGTGTTCCTCATTAGAGGAACTAAGAGATCATCCCAGAGCCTCTTGCAGAAGAAAACCATACACACTTGCAAAATAATGCATTCCAACTTTAAATTAAAATGGAGACCGAAGAAAAGAAACACCCTCCATAGAAGTGACTTTTCTCTTGCTCGCTGAGAAATCATCAAGATATTAAGAATGGGCAAATGTACAAATTGTGTATCCT
This sequence comes from Equus quagga, assembly GCF_021613505.1. Taxonomy (NCBI): domain Eukaryota; kingdom Metazoa; phylum Chordata; class Mammalia; order Perissodactyla; family Equidae; genus Equus; species Equus quagga. The sequence goes on from NC_060275.1 coordinate 39,059,295, forward strand.
TAAATAAGTAGAAGGGTCAACTCCTTATGCTGGGGATAGTTAGATACTGTTTGCATAGGACTGAATCAACTCTGTGAAGGACAGTTCCACAAAATTACAATTTTATATATTGCTATTATTAGAATTAATATTTCTGTGGCAATTTAAATATAAGGATGTAGCAGTTTTCTTTTATTGGTTAATTCTAATAATAATAGTGACTACTTACAGAATGCTTAATATGAGCCAGGCACCATTCTCAGTATTTTACATTCATTATACATATACTCACTACAACCCTATGAGGCAGGTACCATTAGTATCCCCATTTTCACAGGTGAAACTTTCGAAGCAAATTGCCCAAGAGTACACAGCCTGGAAGGGTTAGATGTTAGGATCTGAGATAGCCCATTTGGGTCTAGAGTCCCTGCTCCTAACCACGACACTGGACCACCACCTAAGAATGTTTTATAGTCCCCATGCTTTTTAAGCAATCCTTCTTAGCCTAAACAGTGGAAGGAGGCATTCCCCAGAAGACAAAAGACAAAAGTCCTTAAATCACAACTATTTCTTTTTAAGTCTCCCACTTCTTTTGTGTGAAACAAAATTTATGAAATTTTGCTAATCTCTCAAGACCTTAACAGCAAAAGCCTAGATGAATAACGGATCTTTGATTTCTAACCAAAAATATGTGTGGTCCTGTTCTTGTATCAGGTGTCACCAAGCACTCCTTTCTACTAGCAAACATTCTGCTAAAGAGCATGGTTCAGTGTTCCAAAGGAGAGCTGAGTTCAGGGATGTACAAACCATTATAATCCTGCAAACAGAGAAACCTACAAGAGTGAATACTGGGCTAGACCACAGGGGAGTTGAGCCCAGCTTCATCTTTGTGACGTGGAAATGATATTAACCTACTCACAGGAAGGATCAACACATAAATGAAAAAATAGATGTATGGATAATTTAAAATTCTTGGAAGCACCTTGCTTAGTCACTCTATTGCCTTTTTGTTTTCATTATGTCCAAATATAATTCCATAAGAATTACTATAAATCTCTTTCTCTTTGGTTTCCACTAAAACCTACTGGCTTTTTCTGAGTCAATAAAACTGTGTTGAGGAATTATTTATCTCTACTTGTACCACTGCGTGTCAGAGGAGTGCTTTTATTTGAATAGTGGCATGGCCTCTTATGGAACAATATGATTGCTGATTATGTTCTCCTTTAACAAAAGGTCTGAAGGACAAAGAAGAACCACTGGTCTCACAATGCTTTTCCAAAACTTATGAACCAAAAGCCTAAGCACTCCCTCAAGCAGGGATAGATCCCATTCAGAATAGTGTAAGGGAGGTCCTGAGGAACTCTGGGGATCAGACAGGAGCTGCTGCAAGAGCAGCAGAGGGCAAAAGGAAGATTTGAAGCTGGAGAAAAGACAGAAAGCAAGGGGAACTGGAATGAGAGATGGAAGAGGGAACAGTGGAGAAAGGAATGGGAGGAGAAGAATGACATCTCTGCCCTGGTTGTTCAGCACATTTTCCCATGTTCTGGGGAGGGGAGTGAAAGCAAATGCTGTAGATCTGCTCGCACCACTGGTCACTGGTCACCCTGGTGCCTTGGCGAGTCGAGTACTTATTCATCCCCACTTTGCTCATTGTTCTTTGTGGACTGAAGCAGACTTTGAGGGTCCAGCAGCAAAGAACTCCATCTAAGTCCACCTAAGAATGTTTGCTTCTATGTGACTAAAAAGCTGACATCCTGATTCCTTTCAAAACTTTGTCACCTTGGGTGTGAGTTGAATTTAACTGTTCCCCTTTTCATGACCTCAAGGCAGAATTAAAGAATTAGTGGGTTTAGAAATTTAGTTGTCGTCCCATCTATGCTATAATTCATCTATTATGTACAGCTCCAATATGCCCCAGACTCCCTTGCTCTCAAGTGCTAGGCTCTCTGCACAAGTGATTAAATTTAGTCCTCTATCAGACGCAAATGGCTAGGCTGTCACAGCTTCCTGGAATATTTTTCTTTTAGATTCTGAGAAATGTATAAACCTTTAAAAAACTCCTCTTGTGTCTCTACAAAGTCTCAAAAACTATAATTTTTATGCAAGCCACTGACAACAGAAAAGGCACACTATCTTTGCATACCAGAGCCCCAGCCACCATAAAAAATAATTCTGCTCTGTCCAAACCCAGTAATGGATATCAATTACTTGGAAAACTGTTTGTAATTTAGCTTACTGCTATCTCTTCAAACAGGCTATTTATAATAGGAGTCAGATGATATCCTACCAACCTTCATGAGGAGAGCGGTTTTCTGGGTTTCTTTAACTGAGCTGACTTTCAAAAGATTTTTGATTGGTTCTCAAAACTGGAAAATTGCATTATCAGCTTCAGGTCCAAAAGCAAAAATCTTACTTTTTAATGGTAAATGTAAACAGTAATTACGGCATGTTGTTTGCAGCATGTCAAAATAAAAACATAGTATTTCCGGATGGGGAAAAAAATCACAAAGTTAGGCACAATAGTACAAAGTAAAAATTTACAATTTTTACAAGGATATTTTCATACAAAAGATCCACAGAGCACAGCAATTGACTATGGAGTTTTACTTATTGCTGTTACTTTGCATAAAGGCCACCACTGGAGTTTGTAAAACAGCAAAAGCACCATATGGCTCAACCCACAGATCTCTAGAGCAGCGACATCGTTTTAATATCTCTAAGAAGAATTGATAGAGACTACACAAACCAAAGATCAGAGCAACAATCAGCATGATTATTCAAGAATTTAACACATGCTAGGCAACTCAGTAACCTACTCAAAGCCCCAAAAGACTTGACTGTTGTCAAAAATATCAATAAAAGTCAAACAGCAGCCCCCAATCGCTACTTGGCTGTCAACGGCCAAGATACTCGAAACAAAAGTCCCCTTTACGTCTCCACTGTCAGATTTCATTCATAAAATAAAAAATAGAAAGCAAGGTTGTAAAGACTATGATAATTTAGAAGCCATCACTAGATAATTTCTCATTTTATAATAGCCCCCAAACTCAAGTTACAATGATAAAAGACAAAGGATCTTGAAGTTTGAGCTTGAGTCATCTTATCTGCACAATTGTTGGTTTTCTCAGCTGCAAAGTGAGACTCCCAGGCCAGTCTTACTTACCTCACAAAGTTATTGTGAGGCCCGAGGGGGATAATATATGTCAAAACTGTGTAGACAGTATAAGGTGCTATATAAATTATCATATAACATGCCCATGAATTGTACGTAGGGTCTGTGAATGGTTTTTTGTTTTTGTTTTCTATTTACATGGCTACAATGCTTATAAATTATCTAAGGTGAACTGTATATTTTTTAGTAATCATAATTCTTCTCTCTTTCAAGTTTTCCACTTGGGCAAAGGGCACAAACTACACAGGCCATACTGAAGTAGACTTCCAATGTGTGAATAATTTTGCTTCTGGCGCAGTTTAAGTCTTCTCACCATACAGTCATCTTCTGAAATTAGCAGGAAAAGAAAGGAAATGTAGTCCCTGTTTGATTAAAATGGGAAAACTAAAAAGAGAAAAATAGTTTTTGAAAATAATTCTAGTAACATTTTCCAATTATGTTGGCAAAGTTCACTGCATTGCATGCGGGGATTCTCCCACATCTCTGGTCTTTTTGGAAAAAGATTAGGCTATCTTGTGACTTTGCAAGTGACAAACTGCGGGAGCAAGACAGGGCATCCCCTTCAGTGATGAGTGATTTGGGACTGAAGAGGGTCTGTAACAGGTCACTCTATAAGCTTTACTAAATGAGATCAAACTGTTGATTTCTTTGCTTGAATGTTTTAATTAAGGGCTGAAAGCCCATCCTGACTGACTCTTATTTTGTAAACTTAGCTTTTCTGTTCAAGAATTTGTCTCCTGTAAATTAAAGACACAAACGATAAATATGCATGTGGCCAGAACGGACATGCGTGCTCTGCTGCCCACCCCTGCTTGGGCCCATCTGCTCTGATGGCATGGTGCCCACTGGCAAGCTGGCCCATTCTACTTCAGCAGAGCTGCCAGCCTTCCAAGGGTCTGTGTGTGGGTGCACTGTGGTGAGAGCTAGCTTTCCACAAGGAGCCCTTCCACCCAACCTGCATATGGGTCTGTTTGCACTTGACCACACTTGTTGGCTCTCATGTGTCATAAAACAAATGCTCCTAGCATGAATTAGAAAAGGGCAGAGCTGCACTAGTATTTCAGGCATCAGTGAATACAGAACACATGCACAACTTCCTGTAGAAAATGGCTCATTGGACCAGGAAGCCACACACAAAAGGGGAGGAAAATCATCCATCTATACGTTTTTAGTGTAAGAAGTATGAAGGAAAATCCGTCCCAGGGTGATCATTTTTATTTTCCCACATAAAAGTCCGCTTCCCTCTCTCCTATGGTTCCATAAAGGTCTGGGGGAGGCAGTAAGTGTGCATGGAGAATTTCCCTGTCTACGGCGCACTGATGACCGGATGTAACATGCCGGCTCTATTGCCCTCTTTCAACCTAAATCTGAAAGCGCTGAAGCAAAGGACAGGATTTTGTTGGAGGGATAGTAATGAAGTATTTTAAGGACTAACTGTTCTAGGAATGGCTCTGTTCTTTATAAATATTAAAGAGCAGTAACAAAAGGCAACAAGATCATAAATAAAGTGATTGACAGAGATCAGGACATATGTCATCTACATTTACAGGAATTCCATGTACATCTGAGGGATAAGAATGAAAGGCATTGCTACAGGAGAACCCAGAGGATGACAACTGCTATATTTACTCCATTCATTCATTCAACAAATACTTAATGAGCACTGACTATGTGCCAGGTGCTAGGGATACAAAGGGGAACAAGACACAGACAGAATCCCTTCCCTTAGTGAGCTTACACCTTTAGTCGGGGAGAGACATCAACAAACAACCAAACAAATGTATGCTACAATATTAGGTAATTTAAAAGGCTATGAAAAGAAGTGAAGTGGGAAAAAGGATAGAGAGTGATGGGGTGCTATTTTAGATTGAATGGGCAGGGAAGGCCTTACTGACAATGATGTTTGAACAGAGACCTATGTGAAGTGAGAGAGTTAGCCATGGAAAGCTCTGGGGGGGAAGTCTGGTCCAGGAAGGGGGCACAGCAAGTGCAAAGACCCTGAAGTGGGAAAAAGCTTGGCTTATTTAGGGAACAGTAGTGAAGTAGAGGGAAGGAGGATGAGGAATAGAGTGACATGAGATGAGGTTGGAGAGAGAGACTAACCAGATCATGTAGAACCTGTAGGCAATACTTGGTAAGGACAAGGATTTTTAACCTAAGTGTGATAGGAAGTGACTGAAGGTTTTAGGCTGACGGATGAATGACATCTCTGATTTGTACTTTTATATGATTATTCGTGCTTCATCTCTGAAGGACTAGCCCTGGGAAGCAAAAGTAGAAGCAAGGAGTCCAGTCATCCAGCTACTGAAATAATATAGATGAGAGATAATCGTGACTTGGAGTGAATGGCTCTTGGCGGAGCAGATGAGAAGTGGTTAGATTGGGATATATTTTGAGGGTACAGCCAACAGAATCTACTGCTGGATTGGTTAGGGGTGCCAGGGGAAATGGGAGACAAGAAAACACCTAAATCTGGGCATGAGCAACTGGCTGACTGTTGGGAACATACTGAGGGAAGAGTGGGATGGGAGTATACATCAGGGAAGGGAGTAATCAAGAGTCCTGTTTGAAATATTGAGTAGGCAGTTGTAAATAAAAGCCTATTATTCAGACTTCTGTCATCAGAAAATACAGGCAAAACACTAAGAACTCATCTGTCACATAGTGAATCCCCAAAAAGCGATGGCTTTTATATTGTTGTTATTGCCAAGTTGACACCATCTTTTGCCTCTAAGATGTTATTCGAGGAAAAGCTTTGATGAATGGGAACAGGCTGACTCACAGCGGAACATGTTCTAGTTCTGAACCCAAGAGAAAATCTGGACAATGCTATTAAGTGTTCAAAGGCAATAGTATCTAGAAAGCGAACAACAGGAGGACAGCGCTGGCCACTCGAGGGGTCCTGTGCTATAGCACAGAGCAGCGGTCCTCAAATTCTAGCCTCTCCTGGGGAGCTTTACAAAATGAGATTCTAAAGACCCACTTCAGATTTACTGACCCAGAACCTTCAAGGATTGAGTTCCAGAATGTATAACTTAAAAATGTTCCCTGGGTAACTCCATGTTTGAAACCACTGCCCAAGGACACAATCTCTAAGCCCTCTAAGACATGAAATGTTTGCCAACACTGGCTGTTAAGAGAGAAGGATGGAAAGAACATCCTGGTCATCTTTTATATAAGGTGGGCCCATAAAGGCCATTTCTTAAATACATGCAAACATACCTATGAAGAAGCAGCTTGCTTTTCTGAATGGTGCTCTGGAGCCCACAAGTGACAGGAATGTCGCTACACTTCAAAGAACATTTAAGACACCAGTTTCCTTTGGAACTGGAACCATAGTCACCCAAGCAAGTCAATGTTGTTTGAGTCACAAGTACTATAGCATTTCAGAGAGTATAAAACGGGGAATTTGTAACCTGGGGTCCAGACCAGGCTCAGCTTCCAACAAATCACGTGACTTGAAGAAACTTTCTTTACCTCTTTAGACCAGTTTTCTCATCTTTAAATTGAGGATCTTACTATATTAGTGATTTTCAAAAAGCCTTAAGTTTCTACATTGTTGCTGCCATTGAGAACTTCAGTAAAGAGGAGACAGCTTTGCTTAATCTCTTTTCCAGGTCTGTGTAAGATTTCATTTGACAAAAGGGTTCCCCTCCTTAAAAAATAGTTTGAAAAACATCTTTCTAAGTGATTTTGAAAGTATCTTGTAAGAAAAAAGGAACTAATATGTGCTAAATCCTCATTATAGATAAAGCACTTTAGGCCTGCCATCTTTTTGGGTCCTCGTGGCAATCCTGTAAGCTCTAGGGCTATGAATACACCCATTTCATTCCTTAGAAAACTGAGGCTCAGAATAGCTTTAACAAACACAAAACTTCTTGAGTCTACACAGTTTGTAATCAGAACTACTCCATTTTAGATTCTAGCCTAAAATGCACCAGATCCCACAGCCTTTACATTAAACATAACGCTTCTTTCTAGAATTCTATGATTTCTGTCTTTGGCTTAAAAGAATATAATCTAAATTTATAGCACCTTAGCTCTAAATGATTTTTGGCAATTTTCAAACATTGCTCACCACGAAATTCACCCACAAACATTAGCTTCATACGTGAAAGCTATAGCTAGGCCGGCTCCACTAAATGTTTAATGGCTATCTCCAACTCAAGAAGTTTAAAACAAATTCATCATCTTCCACCCAAACCTACTCCTTTTTCTCCATCTTTTCGGATAAGCCACCATTCACCCAGTCAACCTCTGATCCCTTCTTCTCCCTAAACCACCCTCTGCCAGCCTCAGGTAAATGCTCCTCACAAATACTTCCCATATGTCTTTCCTCCATTATGTCTTTATAGCCCTGCTTTAATGATCTCATGAAGCTACTACAATAGCTCACCCCTACTAGGCCTGCATCCACCTGCATCCTTCAAGTCCTTTTCTTCTACCTTATTTGTTGACCTAAAATTTTGAAAGTATTTGTATAAGTATCTCCCCAGCTACAAGACCTTTCAGGGACTATACTCTATTAATTTTCTGGTCTTTACTGCCTAATGATGTCTCACACATGGGAGCCTCTCACAATACTGTTTGTTGGATTAAAAAAAAGATATGTCAAAATTGACGTCTTACTTGCTGGAGCGATTGGACATTCATAGGCCAAAACATAAGCCTCAACCTAAACCTCCCATGTTATACAAAAATTAACTCAAAATACATCACGGAATTAAATGTACAATGGGAAATTAGAAAACTTTTAGGGAAAAAACATGGGACGAAAATCTGCAGGATCTTGGGCTCAGTAAAAGGTTCTTAAACTTGACACCAAAAGTATGATCCATAGAAAGAAAAATGGGTAAACTGGATCTCATGGGAATTAAAACTATTTTCTCTGTGAAAGACCCAGTTAAAGAGACAAAAAGATAAGCTTCAGACTAAAAGAAAATATTTGCAAACTACATATCCAATACATAGAATATATAAATAACTCAAAATTTAACAGTAAATAAAAGACAATACAATTAGAAAATGGGCAAAAGACATGAAGAGACATCTCACCAAAGAGGATATGCAGATGGCACATGAAAATATGTTCTACATCATTAGTCATCAAGGAAATGCAAATTAAAACCACAATGAGATAGCACTACACACCTCCCAGAATGGCTAAAATAAAACAGTGAGAACACGAAACGCTGGTGAGGATACAGAGAAACTTGTCTTGAAATGTTAGTGGGAATGTAAAAATCCACTCTAGAAAATAATTTGGTGGTTTCCTATAAAACTAAACATCCAGCAATTGCACTCTTGGGCATTTATCCAAGAGAAATGAAAAGTTTACACTCAAACCTATACATGAATGTTCATGGCATATACATTTACAACAGCCGAAAACTGAAAAAATCCCAGATGTTCTTCAACAGGTGAATGGTTAAACAAACAGTGGTACATCCGTGCCATGGAGTACTACTCAGCAAAAAAAAAAAGAACCAATTATGGATACAAGCAACAACGTGGATGGATCTCAAGGAGATTATGCTGAATTCTTTAAACAACCATAAAAGGTTACATATAGGGGCTGGCCCAGTGACATAGTGGTTAAGTTTGCTCACTCTACTTTGGCAGCCTGGGGTTCGCCAGTTCAGATCCCAGGCGTGGATCCATGCACCGCTCATCAAGCCATGCTGTGGCAGGCGTCCCACATATAAAGTAGAGGAAGATGGGCACGGATGTTAGCTCAGAGCCAATCTTCCTCAGCAAAAAGAGGAGGATTGGTGGCAGATGTTAGCTCAGGGCTAATCTTCCTCAGGAAAAAAAAAGTTACATATAGTGCAATTCCATTTATATGACATTTTTGAAATGACAAAATTATAGAGATGGAGAACAGATTAGTGGTTACCAAGAGTTGGGAAGGAGGCAGAGAGAGGGAGGGGGAAAGAGAAGTAGGTGTAGTTATATAAGGGCAGCACTATCCCTGTGGTGATGGAACTGTTCTCTATTCTTTTTTCACTATTTTTTTTATTGCGGTAACATCGGTTTATAATATTAGATAAATTTCAAGTGTACATCATTATATTTCAGTTTCTGTGTAAATTACATCACATTTAACACCCAAAGACTAATTACCATCCATCATCATACACATGTGCCCGGTCATCCCTTTTGCCCTCCTCTCTCCCCCCTCCCCTCTGGTAACCACCAATCTAATCTCTGGCTCTATGTGTTTGTTTGTTAATGTTTTTATCTTCTATTTATGAGTGAGATCTTACAGTATTTGACTTTCTCCGTCTGACTTATTTCATTTAGCATAATACCCTCAAGGTGAATCCATGTTGTTGCAAATGGCAAGATTTCATCTTTTTTTAATAGCTGAATAGTATTCCATTGTGTATGTATACCACATCTTGTTTATCCATTTGTCCCTTGATGGGCCCTTAGGCTGTTTCCAAGTCTTGGCTGTTGTGAATAATTCTGCAGTGAACATATGGGTGCACGTATCTTTACACATTTGGGTTTTCATATTCTTTGGATAAATACCCAGCAGTGGAATAGCTGGATCATATGGTAGTTCTATTCTTAATTTTTTGAGGAATCTCCATACTGTTTTATGTTCTCTATTTTGACCGTAGTGGTGTTTGCACAAATCCACACACATAAAATTTAGGAAATCTGAATAAGACCAGTGGATCATACCAATGTGAATTTCCTGGTTCTCATACTGCACTACAGTTTTACAAGATCTTATCATTGGGGGACCTGGGTGAAAGGTACATAGGATCTCTGTATTATTTCTTGCAACCGCATGTGAACCTATAATTATCCCAGAATAAAAAGTATTTTTTAAAATGAAGGAATTTAAGAGAATTATAGCAACTCGGAGTAGCTTCAATAGGAGAAGTTTCAACAATTTACTGAGCAATAGCAGCTGCTTTGGTTAATGACGTCCAACAGTCATGGACACGGCTAAATTCCATTATATAAGCTAAAACTTCAGATACGGTAGCAGAAAGAGATTGGCTAAAAGACTAACCCATCTTGGCCTTTAGTCATTGCCTGGGTGACTAATGTAGCATGTGGCCTTGGGAAGTTCACTTCAGCTCCTCTCTTCGAGGAAAGGATGGGGCTAGATGTAATTATCCTTCCTTCCAGTTTTCACATTCTACAAGCACATCATGATGCTAAGCCAGAGGTAGAGGATAAGAGCTGAGTTCTAAAGAAGAAGAAAACAGATTATCACTGGGATGTGGTTAGAAGAAAAAAGTGGTCTTTCCCTTTGGTCAGGTTACTAAGGTGGTTTTAGGACAGCGTTTGTTGATGATACGAAACTTTAATCTCTGGAAACAGGACACATCAAACAAATGTACAGTGCTTTGGAACACTTTCTCAGGAAAAGTGGAAGCATAGCACAGCACTATCCTATTAAAACACAATAATAGACAACAAAGGCGACACACATTTAGCCTATTATAGTAAACAGGATATAATTGAAGACAAGGCTTACTTCACACATACAACTATGACTACAGAATAGTAAGACACTTTGACAAATGGTTTTGTTGTGTCTATGTGCATGTGTGAGCAAATATCTTTTAAATAACTCATTGAGGAATTAACATCCTTTTGCATTGCAGTGTTTTTTTCAAGGAAAGGTCTGTGTAGGAGGTTGAAGCTGGAGGAGCACAATAACCCAGATTTCCTGAACAACAATTAGAAACTTAGCCAAACGACAGTCAAACACAGAGAGTCTTTTCTTCATGGAGTTTGCCATCTAACAAGGTGATCAAAGCCAGTGAACCTGCTGACAATGTAAGTGGAAAAATCCCATTCGGAATGGATTATTTAGAGCTGAACTCAGGGTAGAAGCAGGTAGAGTGAGTTGAGCCAGCTGTTTTGGGGTATTTTGAGCAATAATTTAAAAAGGCATCGGGGAAGGGGAAGGGAGTCTACGCTAATAGAAGAATTGTTAAAAAAAACACCCAAAAGTGTATAAGTATATATTCTAGCATAATCGACCCATGAACACCACTGCCACCCTCCCAGCCCCCACACTTCACAATATCAATCACACAGTGAATTTCATGGGCTATGAAAATACCCTCTTTGGCCACACATCACTACCCCATTTCTTCTTTAAGAGTGACTTAGATATTATGTTTAAATGATTTACTTTTTAATAAAATCAGTGTAATTCGCATGGACCTTACATGTCAGATTGATAGCTCTCAAAATCGTGGTCCCTGGCTGAGCAGCCTCAGCATCACCTGGGAACTTGTTAGAAATGCAAATTCTTGGTCCCCACCCCAGAACTACTAAATCAGAAACTCTGGGAGTGGGGCCCAGCAATCTGTGTTTTCAAAAGCCCTTCAGATGATTCTAATGCATGCTAAAAGCTTGAACCATCGCTATATACATATGTATCTATCCTGGGTCCCAAACTCCTCTCTGAGTTGATGTGGGATTAGCACAAAGATCATATGATCACAGATTTTCTTAAAAATAGAAATTGATCCTTCATCCTAATAAAATCTTTGAGAGCTGAGAGCAAACTTTAAAGTCCTTAAATACACACTGTGGAGAAAATTCTGACCAACTAGAATATGCATAATATGGGCCAGATTTTACTTTTTCTGTTCCATTCCCCCAGTTCCCTACGGGCAGGAGAATCTCTCATGTGAGGAGTCATAACTCAAACACTGTGGTGTGGGCAAGGATCTCAGAATTTGGGAGCACCCAGGTAGGACTCAAGTTCCTGCTCGGCCGTTTACTAGCTGTGTGATCTTCGACAGATCACAGTTCTGCGTGTAAAGGAGTAAGGAACCACTAATTCACAGGAATGTTGTGAGGAAGAAATGAGATACCGTGTGGGAAAATTGCTTTGCAAGATGCATTTCACTGCACACATTATTTCAAAATATTACTCTCCTTCCTCTTTACTATTTCCTTTCCAGAGAAAAGGTAAGCACAATGCATGAAATCTTGCAGGGGACTCCAGAATGGATGTCTACTACCTTTGTACTGCTACGTGGCCTGCTGTTTCACTGCACATGAGTCTAGGGACTTGGGAGTCCTGTGTAGGTTTTATTGCAGGGATTTGGGGTGGGTCGTAGGCCATAGTTAATAGTGATACCCACTTGTTCATGGGCTTGTTGATCTCTAATCCAAGAAAGCTACTGAGACATTGTCACATACCTCCCAATAGCGTTCCTCCTTCTTGGAATTTTTCATATTTTCTCAAATTTCATACAACAAAGCAATTTTACCTTTCTTTATGTCATGTTTCATTAATTGTTTCTCTTCTTAATAGCATCTCCCAAGTAGAATATAGGCTCCTTAAGGACAAGGGAGTAGTGTTTCTCCACCTGCTCTGTGTGGTCCAGCCTTCAGCTAGACACTGCTGAGTGGATGCCTCCATCTTCCTCCAGTCCCGCACTGAGTTACCTAGGTGGCTGGGATGTCACTTTGCAATAGACTGATGTCTTCTCTAATGAGAACTTAGAGCAAATCATTCAGTTGTCAGCTCAGCATCTGGCAGAGCCAGAGTAACATTTCATGTACTGCTAAGAAAATGATGTTAGCATTAAAATACTATTTTTGCATCTGAGATATGCCATATTTTTCTCTTAGTCTGTCACTAGTAAAGACTGACACATGTTTTGACCATATAAGCTATTAAGTTTTGCAGCAATTCTATGTCAAATTTACGATTAGCATATATTTGCTGTTAAGTTTTGTGTTTATCTTATGAATTTGCATCAATGTCAACCAGGGTTTTCTGGGGTCATGCACATGGAGATTAGCATAACAGATCTAGCCCACAATAATATACACCTTGGCAGTTATAAGAGAAATGGGGCAAAGACTTCTGGAAAATAAATGAGCTCTAAAAGCTATGTTTTGTGCAAAGGCATGACAACCTAAAACAGTGTGGCTATTACTTTTGTCACCAATACCAAGCAACTTTAAAGTCGTCCATGAATCATTAGATCCATGGAAGTGACCCTCATTCACGGCAGTCACCATGATTATAGCAGTGGTCACACCTTATGCAAAACAGGTATCATTCTTCTATGCTGGCTTGCTAATTTGTATTCCACAAAGCAGTGGTTACTTTTCATCACAGTAGAAAGTTTCTATTTTTTTCCACTAAATATGCAAAATCAGGTAAAGCATAACCTGCAAGATGTGAACCATGTTTATTTAAGCATCGTTACTAGTCATCTCTTGTATTGCAAAAAGTTGTTTGAGTTTAATTTTGTTTTTGAAAGATATCCATTCAAGGATAGACTATGTTTTCCATACCTAGAGCCCTAAGGTCTTCCACTCCTAGCAGACCATGTACTTGCCTCAAGGACCCTTCAGTGAATGGTGACACCACCACCACGTGGAGTTAGGCTTGTGTTCTCTGACTTAAAATGATCTCTAAGTATTAGCCCCAAGACCATGCACTGCAGCAATGCTATTTGTCTGCTGGATTCAACACTGGAGGATGGAACATTTGTATGTGCTGAGGGGTGTTCAGTGGCTGCTGTTGACAGACATTTGTTTCAAAGATGAGACAGCCATTTCCTTTTCCTGTCTGTGAGTATAATGGTTACATTTCAATAGTAGCTAAGAATCTGATAGACAGTTCCTAGCACACAAACTGGTGAAAACAGAGCCAGAAATATGATTTACTAGGATGTATCTGCCACTTTGAGATTAACCTGTACACTTAAAAATAACCCCATTTCTCACCTGGTGAGATGCTGACACATAAGCTGAAAACACAAACTATGACTTTTCTCAGAAATGGTTGAGAGAGTTTTAATACAAGGTGTATCTAATATTTCTGTCCTATAACTTAACTCCATTGCCCAAATTCTGCAGCAAAGTCTGCTACATATACAGTCTGGAGCTGGTGGTACTTTGGGGAATAAAGAATCAAGGGTGGAATACAGCAGGGTGACCTCATTGTGCTTAGGAAACAAAACTCAGAGTGGTGCTCAGGCATTCAACAGATGCAGAAACACAACAGAGACACAGGGAAACCGTAAGCTCCATGAAAATCCCCCTAAATAACAGGAAATATGCTTGAGTTGGAGTTAGTGGAAGTTCAAGCCTATTTCACTCATGTTTTCCAGGGCAGAGTTGCCTCAGGTCTTGGGGACTCCTACAAGGCTGATATATGCAAACTTGTCTGCTATATTTAAATATGCTTGTATTATTACTTATTAATATTTATGACTTGCTATTTCTATATGACTGTGATACATCTTTAAAAAGAAATTGAGAACAGAACCTGATTGTGTAGATCTCTCACTTAATCATAACTATAGAGAGGTCAGTAAATAAACCACAAGGTCAGACCAAGGTATCACTCTTCATCCACTCAGTGGCTGCTCATCCTTATTCATCACGACTTGAAAGCATCCTATCCATACAAACAGTGGTTTGCCCATTCCTTTCTTCTCCACCAACTGGAAGCACTTCTGCCCTCACTTGATTGCTTACTTAGATGGCAAGGCCCGGGCAACTCTAAAGTTATCTAGTAGCTTCTTTCTTCTTTCACGAATAACTTAGTCACAGAGCCCAGGAATTTCAGCTCTATTTCTTGGTTGCTCTGTTGCATTGACCGACTTATGTAGCCTCTCTTTTCTCATCTAGAAAAAACTTTTATTCGATGAATTCCCCTTAGTCTGTCTCCAGATTCAGGGAGCCAACTTCTGATGATAATTTTTCTTCCCATGGAGGTTCTTGCCTATAGGGCAAGAATGTCCTGGTCATGCTGGTCCTAGTGACAATGATAAGTCTAAAAATGGCATTCTTATTTATAGCTCAGTCTCTATAAGCTTGGTTGATGTGACTATGTCCTTGAGATAAGGATCTGGTTTCTGAATTTATAAATGAAGACCAATCCCTGGACTTTGATGAATTCACTGAAGTAATGCTTCGCTGTCAACACCAACCTTTGCTCTTTCCTCTGACTTCCACAGCTCATTTTCTGGTTGTTAACAGGCTGCATGTTAGAGTCCCACCAGGCTGCTTACATTAGAAACTTGGGCATGGGATCCATGCATTCTGATTTTTAAAAAGCTCCCCTGGGTTGTGAAGTGCAGATCTGAGTCCAGATCCCCATAATGAGTGTTAACCTTCAAATCCTGAAGTCAGAGAGATTCTGATTCAGTGGGTTTAGGATGGGGTTTAGATACCTGTACTTTTAACAAACATCCAAGATCATTCTGATGCAGGTGGTCTTTGAACATTTTTTAGAAACACTGCTAAAAAAACCCCAAATGAATGGCAATTTTCACGGCCACATTTAACCAGAGGGGCACGTAGAAGGTATGGTGAGTATGAATTAAGCCAAAGGCTAGTTCTCCCACAGAATATCATAAAATACTGAATCCAAGTGAATAATGTGGAATGACCGATGGAACAGAAGGGAGGGAAAACTAAAATATGTGGTCTTAACATGGGATTGGTAAGAGTTTGAGAAGCACAAACTCGGGACTAAAATGCTTCCAGTTTTACAACACTCGTAATGAGTCTCCTTGCATGACCATTCAACTCAGCTAGATGCTGGCTGAGGGTATGGAGGGAGGAAAGCTAAGAGAAAAATAAAACAAAACAAACAAACACATGGACAACAAAGGAGACGGAGAGAATAGATAAATTTGTAGGAAAAAAACCAGAGACAATTGGCATAGATTATCATCTGTTCACCAATGGGCAGAGGGATTAAAGCTAAGAAAAAAGTGAGGCACTGATTTCTGTCACCTTGATCACCAACCTCAACCCTAAAACCAAAACCAAAAAATATTCCACACGCTCACTGATGTGAAATCACAGGGCTATTTTTTTTTCCCTTAAACTACTGTGGCAGTAATAAACTGGATTATTGTGCCTTTATAACCAGTCCATAGCAGATGGGTGACAGAATACCACTTTCTTTGAGCTCACTTCAGCTGTTTTTCTTCATCGTCTATACAAGGATTCAAACTGTATGAATATAAAGCAAGTCTCAATCTCATATCTAAAATATTAGAAATATTTAGAGAACTTTTAACTTAGAGGTGTTGTGTCATATGTTCCCAGAAAATAAGGCATAAGAGAAAAACAAATTCTCAAACCAATAAAGCCAAACAAAAACAAAAACCAAACCAAAGAAAACGAAAAAACCCACCAACAACAGAAAAAAGGGGAAAAAGAAAAAAGCACTACATTGACATTGAAGAAAACAAAAAAGAGCAGTCAGATGCTCTGAAATCTTTTCCTGTTTTGAAATTGACTCACAGTTTGATCAAATTTTCAAAACCAACTTCACTCAAATATCACTTCCTAAAAGTTGTTTAGTAGCATTAGTAGAAAGTATTATTTTGTACACATCCTAATGGTCAACATTACTTCCACAGCGTTTGGGTGAAAAGGAAGAAGGAGAATTTATCTGCACAGGGAAAAAAAAATCACCTGACACATTTTGTGTTTATAAATAGAAGCTAACTCTGTAGGGGAAAATCTGGACTACAGCCCACAGGAGACACAATGTGCACCTCTTACCTTTCCAAACCCCCGTCTTCTTGCCTCCATTTATTGTGTAAGAACCATTTTTCTTCATATTTAAGCCTTACCTAAGCATTTTGGTGATGATTCAATCACCACATTTAAAAAATGCCAGCCAAGTGACTACTTTAAGGAAGAAGACATCTGACTAGTATTGTCAGGACTGGGGGCCTTTATCTTATAAAGGAGGACTGTGTAAGGGACAACATCTGCTACACCAATTAAAAATATGTGTTTAAAGGATGGTTCCTCCAACCTGCCCAAATGGTGTTATTTAACAAACACTGAGTAATGAAGGTTTGGAAAAGTCGCAGCCCCAAAATATTGCAGAGGCAAAGCCATTGAAACATCCAAGCAAAATGAGTAAATGAGAAATACAGCCAGACTGAATGCACAAAGGGAACAGGAGGGATGAAAAACATAATACAACTGGTCGTGGGGAATATTGAAAGGATACGAGAATGATACTTTTCTGAACCGAGAGTGAGTGTCATTTTAAATCAAAAGCAGAAAAATTGTTGACAAGGCATTTCTCTCGTTTACTCAAGAACAAGACATCTTTAAAAAGGTATCTTGAGTAAAGGGCATATGGAATGGAAATTTATGATTTATAGAAACTAAAAAAATTGGCTTAAAATTTACACATAGTAAAATATGATAACTAGTCAAAAAGCTGAAATATTAGCCACCGAAAGTGGTGGATATTAAGTGAACTTGAATCTGTTATGTTCTCTAAGTTTAGAGTATTGCTAACTGAAAGAGTATACAAAATATTGTCCTTATAATAAAATAAAACCGAACCATATTTAGGACTAGAAGCCACAGACTATTTCTCAAATCTGCATCTATCTATATTTTATTACAATCCCCAAACAGTTTTTTAAACCTTTTGCTTCTTACTGATTTTGTCTTACTCCATCCTGGAGATAGTAACCATATCCCAATTATAAAATCTCTATTCATAAACACAGCTTCTCTTTCCTCAGGACAGCCTTGTAGCCAAGATTTCCTTTAATCTCACATGACCGCAGAGAAAAACGCCAGCGTGCAGTAGACAGTGAATCCCCGTGGTAGAGCTGATGGGGTAATGACAATGATGAGTCTGGACATCTGCATATGCATCTGTCTCTAACAATATTGTGTGACAAGCTCTCCTAAAATGCATCTTCTTCAAATGATGCAGAGACGCCCCCACCCTCGCCTCCAAACATCTTCATGACTGATGTCAGCTCTAGAAAAGGATATAAAAACAGCTAGAAAAACCCACTAATGTCTGACTTGGCAGCAGAGGAACAAAAGCAGAGAGGGGTAGGCGTGGCTTAATTTTTTGGTTTCAACCACAAAATCCTATATGGAGCAGTTATGCCTATTTGAGCTAAGGATATAAAATAATTGTGCCAATCATTAAATGCATTTAACTAAAGAGACCATTTTGAGTAACAAATTTTTAATTTCTTTACTATATTTCCTTGAAAAAATATTTATAATTAAAGCACACAAAACTTTAAGTACAATACACAAATTTTCCAAAAACCTAAACAGATGAGTTAAGGATCATGGAAAACATAAATTTAGTGTATTCTGCAATGGTTGGAGAAGTTACTCTAGTACAATGGTTTCCAGCTTTAGCGTGCATCTGAATCACCTGGAGGCCTTGTTACAAGATTGCTGGGCTCTCCATCTCTAGAGTTTCTTAGAAATTTGCCTTCACAAAGAGTCCCACGGTTGTGATGATGGGCCTGTCTGAAGACCAGAGCTTGAGAACTATTGCTCTAGTACACCAAGAACTTCAGGGTTAACTACAATGGCAATCAACTTGATCTGTGTTTTGGGAGAATTTCCCTAGACTGTTGTTTTTTGTGATGACCTCCTTGTCAACTGTTATTCCTCAGAATATTGGTTTCAAGCAGAAAATTCTTAGCCCTATCTCTTGTACTTAATCTACTGTGTAGTGATCAAACAATCTGACAAAATCAATACATTTTTATTTATTTATTTGATGAAGATTAGCCCTGAGCTAACATCTGTTGCCAATTCTCCTCTTTTGGCTGAGGAAGACTGGCCCTGAGCTAATATCCGTGCCCATCTTCCTCCACTTTATATCTGGGATGCCTACCACAGCATGGCTTGCCAAGTGGTGCCATGTCCACACCCAGGATCCAAACCTGCGAACCCGGGGCTGCTGAAGTGGAACGTGCGCACTTAACCACTGTGCCACCGGGCTGGCCCCAATACATTTATTTTTAATGTATAATTTACCTCAAAAGAAAATAACACAAATGCTTGCCTGTAGGTGCTCCTCAGAATTTAACCATGGATTTTGTGTTCACTATTTTCTTCCTAGCTTAGCAAGATCTTCTTACACACTTTCTGGTTTAAAACTGCATTTCAGATGGATCACGTTCCTGGAAATAAAGAACACTTAGAGAGAATACAGTGAGGGCTGGGATGGTGTAGTTCCAGAATCCTGCCAGAAAAGACAG
The DNA here is from genome assembly GCF_021613505.1 of Equus quagga. Classification (NCBI taxonomy): domain Eukaryota; kingdom Metazoa; phylum Chordata; class Mammalia; order Perissodactyla; family Equidae; genus Equus; species Equus quagga. Next base: position 39,078,465 of record NC_060275.1, read on the forward strand.
CCTATAAGAATGGGGGAAGTTCCAACCTTGCTACAGCCTGCAGCAATGGTTTCCCAGGAGAGGAGAAGGCACTGATTTGAAGGAGTAAGAGTAGTCGCACGTGGTCCCTGAACCTTAGCACTGATGGAATGTTCTGTGATCCTATCTGCATCTTTGTCTAGGGACTCCCTCATCCCACTGACCTGCAAAGAGCTTATTATTCAGAATCAGATCAGCAGTCATCCCCTGAGATTCATCCTCTGAGAATCAATGTTGAGTAATATTTTTCAGTTTATACTTGCATAAAAAACGTGGATTGGACTTCCGTGAAGATGGAGAAGTACTTTTTCTTATTCCTTCTACTACATACAACTAAAAATCCTATACGTTATATGTAAAATAAGCATACGAAGACTCTGAAAGTTGGAGAAAAGACAAACCAGCTAGGGGGCCTCAGGGCCCAAAACTGTCAAGGTGGTGACTTCCTTGTATTTTTTGTATTGCCTTATACATCCCAGACATGGAACCAAAGGAACTGGAAGCCAGAAATGCCAACAGGCACAGATATAAAAAAGGAGGCCAACAGAAGCATGCTTTCTCTAGCCAAAGGACCAGGAAAGGATCAACAGAGCAAAACAAAGAACGATGGGACAACAACTGCTTTATTCCAGCCATATAAGAGAAAAAACTGTGGCCTCATCACCCTCATGGCACCAAAGGCTGAGTAGGGAACCCAGACTTTCACCTTCACCAGGCTGTAACAACACACCCCAACTCACCTCCCCCCGACCAAGGTGATGTCACAGAAGGCCAACCAGGGAGCTGGGAGTTTCATTCCCACGGGGTGGTAATGAGACTCCTCACCTTCCACCCCCACTAGGTTGTCAATCAACTCTATGTGGGGAGCCTGGACTTCCACCCCCACCTGGCAGTACGAAGTCTCCTCTCCCCCCTCCACTGGGTGGTGTCATGGGAGGCCTAGTGGAGAGTCAGGACTGTCATCATGGCCCAGCAGTAATCAGGCCAACTCCCTGTCCCCATATTGTCAGTGGAGGCCATATGAGGAACAGAAAAGAGGCATTCCTACCATTCTCAGCCAGGGAGGTATCAGAGAAGACCTAGGGAGGAGCCTGAATTCACCCCCTGCCCCACAGTAAGTGGAGTTCCCTCAGGTAAACTGAATAAGGAACCTGCACTTTTACCCCCACCTGGCAATGAAGAGGTGGCACCATGCCCATTTTGCCCAATGGGATGATATTAATGGAAATTAGCTAAAAGAGAAGGTTTAAATAAAATACAGAATCTCGTAACATAATAAGAAAATGGCCAGGTTTCAACTGAACGTGGTTCATCATACAAAGAACCAGGAAAATCGGAAACTGAATGACAAAAGACAACAGATAAATGCCAATAATGAGATCACAGAAATGTTAGAATTATCTGACAGTTTTTCCTCCCCAAAGTTCCAGTACATAGTTGAATATCCTAGTTGTTAGTCCTAGTTCTTCTATGTGGGATGCCACCACAGTGTGGCTTGATGAGCAGTGTGTAGGTCCAGGCCCAGGATCTGAATTGGCAAGCTGTGGGCTGCTGAAGCAGAGCATGCGAACTTAAGCACTATGGCACTAGGGAAGGCCCTCTGACAAAGTTTTTAAAGCAGCCATAATAAAAACTACTTCAAAAAAAGAGGAGGATTGGTGGCAGATGTTAGCTCAGGGCTAATCTTTTTCAACAAAAATCAAAATAAAAAATATTTCAATGAGCAATTACGAACAGGCTCGAAATAAATGAAAAAGTAGAAAGTGTCAGCTAAGAAATAGAACATATAAGAAAGAACTAAATGGAAATTTTAGAACCGAAAAAACAAACAAATCAATTACCAAATATAACATTTAGTGGGTGGGCTCAACAACAGAATGGAAGTGACAGAGGAAAGAATCTGTGAGCTGGATGATAGAACAATTGGAATTACCTAGTCTGAACAACAGAAGAAACAGACTGAAAACAACAGCAACAACAACAGAACCTCTGAAACCCGTGTGTGAAAGGGCTCCCAAAAATATTCAGGTTGCTCTTAATCCCTAGAAGTTATAAATGTTACCTCACGGCAAAAGGAATTTTGTAGATGTGATTAAATTAAAGATCCTGAGATAGCGAGAATATCACAGATCCCGGTGGGCCCTAAACATAATCACAGTCTCCTTAAAAAAAGGGAAACACAGGGAGATTTGACTACAGAAAGGGAAGTAGGAGATGTGATTACAAAAGCAAGAGATTGAAGTGATGTGAACACCGGATTGTGAGTCAAGGAACACTGGTGGCCTCCAGAAGCTTGAAAAGACAAGGAAACGTATTGTCCCCTGGAGGCTGCAGAAGGAACCAATCCTGCCAATACCTTAACTTTGGCCCAGTTAAACTGATTTCTGACTTCTGGCCTCCAAAACTGTAAGAGGATAAATGTGTTATAAAACACCAAGTTTGTGATAATTTGTTACAGCAGCCATAGGAAACTAATATACTGTGGTACTATAACAGAAGACCCAACATTCATGTCTTGGAAACCTGGAAGGAGAGGAGAAAATGGACAGAGTAGAAAAAGTGCTTCAAGAAATAATAGCTGAAAATTTCCCAAATTTGAAAAAAGACATAAATCTTCAGATCCAAGAAGCTGAGTAAACTTGAACGCCAACAGAATAAACCCAAAGAAATCCAGGACAAGACACAGCACAGTCAAATTTATGAAAACTAAAGACCAAAAAAAAAAAATCTTGAAAAGAGGAAGAGAGAAATGACACTTTACCTACAGGAGAAAATTAATTAGACTGACAGAAGATGTCTCATCAGAAACCATGGAGGCCATAAGGAAGTGGCACAGCATTTTCAAGTGCAAAAAGAAAAGGGCTGTCAACCTAGAATCCTATATCCAGTTAAACTATCCTTCAGGAATGAAGAAGAAATCAAGACATTCTCAGATGAAGGAAAACAAAGATGTTTTGTCACCAGGAGACCTGTCTGCTCTAAAAGAATGCTTAGAGGAAGCTCTCAAACAAAAGGGAAACAAAAAGAGAAGGAATGTTGCAACATCAAGAAAGAAGAAAACATTGTAAGCAAAAATATGGGTAAATACAATGGACTTTCTTGCTTCTCTTGAGCTTTCTGAATTATATTTGACAGTTGAAGGAAAAATTCTAACACTGTCTGATATGCTTCTAAATGTATGTAAATGAAATATTTAAGACAATTATACCATAAATGGAGAGGGGTAAAGGGATATAGAGGAAGGTAAGCTTGCTATACTTTACTAGAATTGATAAAATGACAACAGCAGTAGACAGTGATAAATTATACATATATGATATAATACTTAGAGCAACCACTAAAAGCTCTGAACAAATCTATACTTAAAAACACTATAGACAAAAACATGGAATTCTATAAATGCTCAAGTAACTGACAGGAAGGCAGGGAAAGAAAACAACCCAGAGAAACTAAAAAATACAAAAATGGAGAGAAAAATAAATAAATAAAGTGGCAGATCTAAGCCCTAACATATCAAAAATTACAGTAAATGTAAATGGTCTAGTACACCAATTAAAAGACAGAGATTGGGGGCCAGCCCAGTGGCATACTGGTTAAGTTCACATGCTCTGCTTTGGCAGCCTGGGGTTCATGGGTTTGGATCCCAGGCGCAGACCTAGCACCACCTGTCAAGCCATGCTGTGGCAGTGTCCCACATACAAAATAGAGGAAGACTGGCGCAGATGTTAGCTCAGGGATAATCTTTCTAAAGCAAAAGGAGGAAGATTGGCAACACATATTAGCTCAGGGCCGATCTTCCTCACCAAAACAAAACAAACAAAAAAGACAGAGACTGGCAGACTGGATTAAAATATATGACCCAACTATACTTCATGTACAAGAAATTCAAATAAATTTAATGACATAGGCAGGTTGAAAGTAAAAGGACGGAAAAAGAAATAGCATGAAAACATCAATCAAAGAAAAAAGGAGTATCTATATAAATATCAGATACAGTATACTTTGAGCAAATAAATATATCTGGTAAGGATATAGAGAGGAATATTATGCAATGATAAAATAATAAATACACCAGGAAGACATAGCAATCCTAAATATGTATATACCAAACAACAGAGCTGCAAAATATGTAAAGTCAAACTGACAGAAGTGAAAAGAGAAAGAGACAAATCCACAATTATAATTGGAGACTTCACATACTCTTTCAACAATCAATAGCACAACGACAAAAAATTAGAAAACATACAAGAACTCATCAGCAACATCAACCAACAGGATCTAATGAGCATTTATAGAACACTCTACCTCAAAACAACTGAATACAGGGGCTAGCCCCATGGCTGAGTGGTTAAGTTCGCATGCTCTGCTTCAGTGGCCCAGGGTTCTGCTGGTTCGGATCCTGGGCACAGACATGGCTCATTAGGCCACGTTGAGGTGGCATCCCACATGCCACAACTAGAAGGACCCACAACTAAAATATACAACTGTGTACCGGGGGGCTTTTTGGAGAAAAAAAGCAAAAAAAAAGAGAAGATTGGCAACAGTTGTTAGCTCAGGTGCCAATCTTAAAAAAAAAAAACAAAAAAACTGAATACATAATCTTTTCAAGTGCTCATGGAACATATACCAAGACAGACAACACTACAGGGTAATAAAGTAAACCTCAACAAATTTAAAAGAATTTAAATCATACAGTGTGTTCTCTGACCAAAAGAGAATCAAACTAGAAATCAATAACAGAAAGATAAGAGGAAAATATCCAAACACTTGGAAACCAACCACTACATTTGTAAATAACCCATGGGTCAAAGAGGAAATTTCAAAAGAAATTTGGAAAAGTACTCGAACTGAATTAAAGTGGAAATACAACATAGCATACGTATGGGACACAGCTATGGTAGTACTGAGAGAAAAATTTATAGCACTAAACACATATATTAGAACAGAGGAAAAAGCTAATACCAGTAATCTAAGCTCTCACTCAAGAATATAGAAAAAGATGAGCAAAATAAACCCAAAGTAAGTAGAATGGAGGAAATAATTATAAGAGCAGAAATTATGAAATGAAAAACAGAAAAATAATGGAGAAAATCAATGACACAAACAATGTGGCTTTTTAAAGATCAATAAAACTGACAAACCTCTAGCAAAACTGACAGAAGAGAGAAGACATAAATTACCAACATCAAGAATGAAGCAAGGGATATCACTCGAGACCCTGCAGACATTAAAAGAGCAAAAATAAATATTATGAGCAACTCTACACAAATTTGGCATCTTAGATAAAACAAACCAATTCCTCAATAAACTTAAATTACCACAACTCAAACAATATGAAAGAGATCATCTGAATAGCCAATAAGTATTATTATGGACTGAATTATGTGACCCCAAATTCATATGTTGAAGCCCTAACTCCTAGTACTGAATGTGACCATATTTAGAGACAGGGCCTTTAAAATGATGAGTAAGTTAAAATGTGACAGTCAGGATGGGTCCTAATCCAATCTGACTGGTATCTTTACAAGGAGAGGGAATTTGGACAAACAGAGAGATGCAAATGGTGCACACACAGAGGAAAAACCACATGAGGACACAGTGAGAGGAGTCATCTGCAAGCCAAGGGGAGAGACTTCAGAAGAAATCAAACCTGCTGACACCTTGATCTTGGACTTCCAGCCTTCAGAACTGTAAGAAAATATATTTCTGGTGTTTAAGTCCCCCAGTTTGTGGTATTTTTTTATGGCAGCCCTAGCAAACTAATAAAAGTATTAAAGAAATTGACCTCATAACTAAAAAAATATGTACTAAAAAAGAAATCTCCCAATCCAGGTGGTTTCACTGGAGAATTCTACCAAGCATGTAAAGAAGAATTAATACCAATTCTACACTATCTCTTTCAGAAAACAGAAGAGGAGGGAACATGTCCCAGTTCATTTTAGGAAGCTAGTATTACTCTGATACCAATAACAAAGACAGTACCAGGAAAGAAAATTACAGACCACTATCTTTCACGAATATAGATGTAAAAATCTTTTATAAAATATTGGCAAATAGATTATGCAGAGAATTATACACAATGACTGAATGGGATTTATCGCAGGGATGCAAAGCTGGTTCAAAGATCAATCAGTGTACTCTGCCATGTTAACAGGTTAAAGAAGGAAAATTAAATGATCCTATCACTTAGGGAAAAAAGTATTTGACAAAAATTAATATCTAATCATGATAAAAACACTAGAAAAAAATTGGAATAGAGGTGAAATTCTTCAATTTGATAAAGAACATGTGTAAGAAAATTTACAGCTGATATTATACTTAATGGTGAAAGACCGAATGCTTTCCCCAGGAGATCAGCAACAAGGTAAAGATGTCTGCTCTCACCACTCTTATTCAACGTAGTACTGGAAGTTCTTGCCAGTGCAATATGGCAAGAAAAGAAAACAAAAGGCATACAGATTGGAAAGAAGGAAATAAAACTGCCCTTATTTTCAGATGACATAACAGTTTACATAGACAATTCTAGGAAATTACAAAAACCTTTTAGAACTAGTAAGTTCAGCAAAGTCCCTGGATATAAGATAAACACACAAAAATGAATGAATTTCTATATACTTGCAATGAATATTCTAATAGGTATGTAGTGACATCTCATTGTCCTTTTAATTTGCATTTCCTTAATGGCTAATGACGTTGAACGTCTTTTCATGTGCTTACCTGCCATTTGTGTATCTCCCTGGGTGAAATGTCTCTTCATGTCTTTCACCCATTTTCTAATTAATTGGCTTCTTTTTTAACTAAGTTTTAAGACATTATTATTAGAGGTCCATGAGATCTCTCTGTATTATTTCTTACAATGGCATGTGAATCTCCAATTTTCTCAAAATAGAAGGTTTAATTTAAAAAATATGGATTGGACATATTCTAATTTTTCAGGTTATGTTTGGCAATGTAAAATAAACATAGAATATGATTTTTATGTTTATCTCCATTACTTTTTACAATAATACATGATAGTACATATGATACTTTTGTCTATGTTTGTGCAGGCAAGAAAATAAAGATACACACATAGCTGTTTTGCTTTCTGTATCATGTTGATCACATCAAATCTGTTCAGAAAACAAGGCTTGGGTGCTCTTAGCACTGGTCTTGGCTTCTGCTTACTGTCAAATAGGCCATCTCATGCCTTCACGCAAAATAAACCATAGCCTTATCATCATTCCTTGTCTAAATACGACCCCCACTGAAAAAGAGGGGTATCATCAATTTCACAAGGTTAGCCCCTAATTTCTTTGCTGGTGGTGTCATGCAGGAATTACCTTCCTAGGTTGAAGTTCTAAAACCCAGCAGTTGGCGATTCTACTCTTACATTAAATCATGTCATTTTTACGTGATAAAACTATTGAGGGGAACTGGCTAATTTTCTGTAGTGATCATTAGGTCTGTCACTAATATTGCAGTTTTCTTCCATTTGGGCAGGTGTTTGTATTGCACTTCTTTTTCATCTTCAAGGTAGGAATGGCCATATGACTTGCTTTGGCCAATAAAATATGAGTGGAAGTGGCAAGCGCTGCTTCCTGGTAGAAGCCTTTAAGAACTTGTGGGTGATTCGTCATGTTCCCAAGTGCCTGATGAAGGATAAGGATGTTTTGGATGACAGGGCCTTTATCAGCCTGGGTTCCTGAGTGAGGAAGATGTAAAAAAGAGTCTTTTATTGACCAACGTGGGCACATAGTATTGGCAAGAAATAAACCTGCGTTCTTTTCAGTCGCTGAGAACTTAGAGTAGTTTGTTATGACTTCATAACCTAAACTATTTTAACCGAGTAATATATTTTATATTTTTACATTAAATACATAAAACTATTTGCAATAGGACTCTGCATTATGGTATCAAATTGTAAACTCCAGTTAATGAATTATTCACTGGTGTACTTGATGGCATCTTCCACTCTGATAACGCATATACACACACACATACAAAGTCAATCAAGTCTTGCCTCTCTTTCCTTGTCGTATAAATTAGAGCAATAGTTTACTAGTTACTCCATGATGTCAAGCTTTATATGAAGCTGAGCACACAGAGAAATGATCTATCACATTCTTGATAGGGATACACGAGTCATAGAAAATGTATGCACTGCCTTACGCATGTCTAACAGCTTCAAAGAAGAGAGTTACACATTTGTCTATGTGCACTAGGTATGAATTGTGATCCATGGTTAATATCAACATTAATCATATCAATTGTATATTACCCATCATTTGCAGGGAGGAAAAACATTGACTAACATTTTCTGACTCTGTGCAGAGATCTTTACATGCCTTAGCGCACTTAACCAATTTGTACTTCACTTTGCTAACAACACGTGCCACGTGTTTTAAGTTAACATTATTTAGATAATATTTTAAATTACAAAGTTTTTTAAATCATAATAATCACTATGAGTCAGGCTAAAAGATCTCAATGTAAAAATTAACAAGGTCTTTTTAATTTTACCAAGAGAATTCAACAGGTGTTTCTATGTTATACTTTATATCCTCTTCGCAGGGTATACTCTGGACAAAGACATTGGTGGCAGGTGAAACAAGTGACAAAAATTTTAAGTTTATTAATGGCCATAGAACTTACAGGTGTTAAAGATATTTCCCTAATTATTTGAAATGCTAAAGTACATATTCTTGATATTAAAAATTTCAAGAGTTTCAAACAGTGCTCAAATAACTATTTTTGAATTAAAAAAAATATATAATACATAATGAGAAATTTCTCATAATCTAGCAGTCACCAGTCTTTGTCTAGGCATTCGCATGACTCTTCTGGCTTTATATATATTTTACCTATAAAATATGGGGCAGAAAGCATTGATACAAAGAAGTTCTATTTTTTTTCACTGATTTTTATTAAGAGAAAAGTAACCAAAAGATCAAGTTGAGAGGTGGTATTATTTTCAATAGTGAGGGGAATCGAATGCACCAGTAAAATTATGAACCAAGTGTTACACATCAAGAGTTAACAGCATGGACTTTAGACTCCGAATATTTGAGTTCAGGGCTCACCTTTGCCTGTGTAACAGTGGTCATCACTATTGTCCTCTTTGTGCTTCAGTGTCCCCTTCTATAAAATGGTGATAATGGTAATACATGCAGACCTCATAAGGTCACTGTGAGGAATATGTAAGTTAATGTATACAGAGCCCATAGAATGATGTCAAGCACACAATAAATATTCAATAAATTTAACTGTTATTATGTTTGCTTTATCTTGTGAATACCCATTTCCCCAGGATATTCAACACATAATATCACCTCCCCTACTCTGGGCCTCTTCTCTTCCCTTGGACACTTCAGAGAATCTTAAGGAGTGGGTGATGAATCAATTACATTTCTATTCTGAGACATTCTGCCACTTTAACAAGTACCACACACACACAGCTACCTTTTAAAATTTGAATGTAGTTGTCAAGGCAAAGAAAGAAAATGACTATATTTCATTAAACTTAAATAACTCTCTGCAAATAGGACAATAACCAGACATGGGCAGCACATGCTCTTTGTGTTTAAAAAGGTATTGATAGGAGTTTTGTAAACCTCCCATGTCCACCGGTGAATAATGAGGGGAAATAGTAGGTCTCCTGGTGCATAGAGAAGTATAGAGACAACCAGAGTGAGACACAGGTCTCTGATTCACAAAATAATTCAGAAAATATTTATGAAAGCATTTAAGAAGACCACTTGACTTAGTAAACTCCCCCTGACATGTCATTTCCTCCACAAATACGTGACTGACTCAGCATCCTATTCTGACCTCTGTGTCTGGTCCAGAATCATTAATTACACACTCTTATAGAAGTCCTTCTTCCAGAGAACTTAGTTCAATTTGTAAATAAACATTTATTTGTATAATTATTTTACGAATGTCTGACCCCCAGTGTTGGCTGAGCTATCTCATCTTCCTGTTCACCCTTGACCCCTAGTTCTCCACCCAGCACCTGGAACAGAATGGCTCTCGAGAAGCAGCAACAGGACAATTCTCCCAAAACCGGAGGGATGGGACTTGAAAGAAAAAAATGTCATGTCAAATCTACCAGGTGAGGTAAAAGTAGCAAGGCAATACTTCCTCTAAAATAAGTAACAGAAGCTAGAAAATGGGAACGGTTGAGTCCGTTAAGAAAGGATATCTGCATGTATCATAGGATTTATGCCTTAATAACAATCAACATTTTATATAGACTTGAAAAATTCAATTTCAGTATCAAAAACACTTGTACCTGATGGCATGCAACTTTTCTGACCACAGCGTTGCACTCTAGCACCCCAAAATAAAGATGTAGCCATAATTCGGGGTGTAGAAGAGGTTAACCACTGAAGAGTAGGATAATTTTTTTCATATCCAAAGATCATGTTTCTACGCAGTTCAGTTGGATTCTAGTCTCTTTTCACTTACAATGTTGAATAAGTGTGAATTTGAAATAGTTATACTGAATTCAGTTAAACTGAAAGACAAGATTAAGGAATCTACGAATGTCAAAATAATTTTGAAACTCATGTGAAGCAGCAATTAAATTTACTTGAAAAAATAACAGATGAAGACTTAAGAGAGACATCTGTCCAAGAAAATGAGTATTATGAGAGCTCCATGATAAGCTCAAATGAAGAGCAAGTCTCTAAATATGCGCAGCCGTAGTTCATCCCACTGAGACCTTTCCTCACATCATCGTTCATTTAAGACAAGTGGAGATTTTTAAACTATTTTGACTTAGAACTGATGAGAAAATTCGATTTTAGTCTTCACTGCTACACAACTTTATAAAGTGCACACGATTGGCTAAAAGGCATGATATACACGAACACCCTCAAAATATAGTCTGCTTTTAATCACTGATAGTTGAAAGAGAAGTGCATAGTTCTTTTAAAACTGCCTAACCTCTTGTCAGAGTGATTGGATTAAAGATGATTAAATTTGCTCAAAAATTCTGAAAGATGGTGTTCTGAAGAAAACCATCGCCACGCTTTGAGCAAAGAATAGACTAATACCTTAGGAAGTTTACTGCAAACAAATATTTAGATTCAGTCATCTGCTTCATAATAATTTATTTTGCTGATAAATCTTAACTGCTGAAAACCTTAACTTTGCTGATAAATACAATTTTAATCTTTAACTGTTCCGGGAAACAGTTAATTGTGGCAAAAAGAAACGACTCAAAGGATATGTGCCATAATTACAGTATTAAAAATTAGGAAAAGAGTTAATTGCCCCACATTGTTGGTTAAGAGCACACCAAAAGCCCAACTGGGCTCTAACATTTAATAACTGTACGACCTTGGGTAAGTTATTTGACCTCTCTGTCTGGATTTCCTCATTTGTAAAAGGTTGTTAATAGTATTACCTACCTCTCATGGTGGCATAAGAATTAAGCGCGTGAATAAAGAGAAAGCGCATAGAACTATGCCTGGAACATGTGGAGAGCTGAGGTTTTTCCCTAAAGTTTCCACCTTTTGGAACAAGCAAAATAAGTGGGGTTTTTTTTGTAAAAGAAATGAATAACTCTGTATACTTCAACAACATAGGTTGTTATGTTCAAAAGGAACCACAAACACACATAAATATCAGCTGATCCTAACAGATAACAGGAAAACTTGAACATAAACATCAACTCAAAACATCATTTTTTAGAGCAAGAATGAACCTAATGGTGGTAAACTTCACTGCAAGTGTCTATCCCATATTTTCCCCCCAAGTTCTACACTTATCTTCTTAAAGTCATACCCCAAGCCTGCCAAAGAGGAAAGTTTTACTACCAAGTCCCAGGCAGGGTACCACGGAGCCCCGGCACCGCTGCCGCCACCCCTTATTTCTCCTTGGCTTTGGTCTTTGGAGAGACACCTCTCCACCTCCCACTCCGGGTACCAGAACGAACCTCCCGTCCGCCTTGTGTCCAGCGGAAAACTCCAAAGTGGGCAACAGGCGACAAAAGCCTAAGACACTCACCTCCGTACCCACCCGCCCCCGCCGCCCCACTGCCAAGTGCCCACTCCCACTCAGCCAGCCGCCCGGGCACCGCAGTGCCTTGCAACACGCGCAGACGCCGCTGGCTGGAGAGGAACCCATCGCGGATTTCCTGGGCAGTACCCCCCAGGCTGCTCCCCAACGTGAGTGTCCTCCCCAGTGGATGTGGCCACGCCACCTCCCACCAGCTCGGCGCGAGAGGACGACCAAGAGGGCAGCAATGACAACAAAAACAACTCAACCCGCGACGCAAGGGAGCCGGCTGCCATCGCCAGCCCGAGAGCAGCGCAGCGGCGGCCGCGGGAGCTGTGGCGCGGCCGGGCCGCGGCGGGCGGCCGAGATTTACCTGCGCGGCTCCGCGCCCCCGGGCCGGCCATCCTGCAGCAGCCGCTACCGCCTCTCGGCGGGCCCGAGGCGCCGCCCGCCGCCCGGGGAGGCGCCGCGCCGCAGTCCTGGCTGCGGCGCCCGGCACATGCTTCGCGCTAGCCGCGGCCAGCGCCCGCGCACAGGTGGGAACCCCGCGAGTGGGCGCTGGGGCGATTCCCTGCCCCAGCCGGCGCTCGCCGCCCGCTTCCACTCTTGACTTTGCCGGGTGCGCGGCGCCTGCCCTTGCTCCGGCAGCAGAGCCTCCGGTGCCCGCGCCCCGGCGCCGTGGGCGGCTGCGGTCCCTGAGCATCTGGGGCTGCGCGTCATGTGCATCTCCCGCCTCGCGGCTGGCTCCGCGGCACCGGGCGGCCGGGGGCAGCGCGCAGCAGCCCGGCCCGGCGCCCACTCCTCGCCCGGCACGCGGACCCCCTCCACCCCCGCGCCCTCCCCCACTCCGGAGCTGTCAAGGAAGAAAACGCCTTGCACACACCTTGGAATGGACGGGAGCCTCAGTCACCGACTCGCCAAACTCTTAGAAGGTGTCCATTGGTCTGTAGGGAGGTTTGGGCATGGAGTAGGAGCCGCTTTCTTATTATTTAATAATGTTGGAAGTGCCGGGTCCGCTGCCAGAGTTGTGGGTCATGTGGGCACAGCAGAGGCTGGCTGCTGCCAGTACCAGGGTTTCCTGAGGATCCTGAAACTATGATCTCATCCTCCTCATCCGCCTCCCCCGCCCCTCTCTCCGCGGGCGCGCACGCACAGCACACACACACATACACACACATGCACACACACGCACACACACACCCTGCATGCACTATCCTCCTTCTTGGACTGAAATATTCCTCCAGGGAAATACAGTGTTCACACTCTTCATTGAAGAAAAAAAATCCTTCCGGATAGAGATTTTTCTCTTTCAAAGCTTGATTTATGTGCTTTGTTTATTTCCTACAGTTTGCCCTCACACGTGCATGGGATCCGAACAGAGCCTCAGAATTAAAATGAAAAATAATCATCCTTTTATGTTGACCCAGATTTTGGTTAGAACCCAAGGACTCAAACAGTACAATTTCAATTTAAAACAGAGGCAATAATGTACCAGGCTTGAATATGGAATAGTAATAATATCTGAGATGTATGCAGTGGTTTCTTTTCCAAGCTGCGAACATTTCCTAAACATTACCTCATTTATTTGCAGAGCATCTTTGCAGAGGAGGTAGATGAGAAGGCAAATGGTATTGTCACTTCAGAGACAAGAAGCATAGGTCAGATAACATGACTTACCCAAGTACGCCTAAGTCAATATCTCACTATAAATATTAATTGCACAGCTACTCACAGGTTGCTTATTCACTATGATCAATTCCCGGAACCTTAGGTTACTGAAAATAATGAACATATTCTTGATTGTTTTTAAGTTACCTACTATCTAAGATTGCAAATTAATTATTTTTCTATATACGTATGTTTTCATATAGTTTTTCTTGTGTATTTGTATATATCTCCAGTTTCATGGTTTCATATAATTTTCTTTCTTTGCTTTGTTGCGAGTGTGCGTATGTGTTATATATCTGTGTATCTGCATGTGCATTCCTATTCATTTGCATTGTTTAAACTCTCTGGATGGTAATATCAGCAATTACAGTTAATGTTTTTGGGGTAGTCACCAATTTCATAATGACTTGTATATTTCACTCAAACCCTTTTTAAGTGGCTGATGTATATGAAGAGCTGTGCTATGTTTTGAAGGATAGAGAGAAATTTAATACATGGAACTTATCCTCCATTAGTTTATGTCTAGTTGTTGAGACAGGAAATCTATACTAAATGATCTAGAGATGAAACTTTATTGTTTTTGGTGTTATGAATTACCATGAAGTACAAGAGACACTCCCTTTCTTTTTACCTGCTTAACTTCTGTTCCATGTTGAAATTATTTCATTTGCCTGTGTGCCCCATATTTCAATGTATCTTTGACCTCCACGGTATTTCAATGGCCAAGGTAATATATTAACTTTGCCCTTCACCTATGCATGCACCATACTCACATAAACACTAAATGGGGATCTTTTTAATATTGTAAAAGTTCTCACAAAGAGCAGGTAGCTTTTGTTCAGTTGTATATAAGAAAATTCAGCAGCTAACCTGCCTCCTAAGAAGCCAAAGAGAAGAGAAATGGTAGGTGAGAGCGACTACATCAAGGAGAAGCAGAAGAGTAAGCAGTGAAAAGAGGAGGGGAAGGGAAGAATACAAGGAAATCAAGAAATTACAAGAAGAGGGAGAGAAGAGGAGAAAAAAACAAAAGGAGAAGAAAAAGAGGATCAACTTTCAAGTGAACGCTGAAATTTTCTAAATTTTGCTGCATGGAAAACGAATTTAGAAAACCATAGACTTTCTTGTTATCAAATATTACTTTTTCTTAATTTACTTTTTTTTTGCTTGAAGAAGATTTGCCCTGAGCTAACATCTGTGCCAATCTTCCTCTATTTTTTTTTAATGTGGGTTGCTGCTACAGCATGGCCACTGATGAGTGGTGTAGGTCTGCACCTGAGAAGCAAAGCTGGGCCGCCAAAGCACACCACACTGAACTTAACCACTAGGCCACCAGGCCAGCCCACAAACATTATTTTTTGACAAGCTTTCAAGAATTTAATGGCAGAGACGCCAGGCCTTAGTCCTCTAGAAGTTACCCTGAATGGTCTCAATTTTGAAAATTGAATGGATTTTTTTAAATGGATTTTTTCAAAAGTAGATTCAAGTATAGGACCCACTAGAAGAAATAGATTGACCTATCAATATAATGTGATAATAAAAATGACAATGGGATCAAATAGTCATTATATATATAATGAATATATATATATAATGTGTATATATATATGTATATATATATATATATAATGTATATATATAAATGTTATATATATATATTTTTTAAGAAGAAATTAACACTGAAATTCAGGGAGATAGATAGAAAACTAAAGGCACAGGTATATTAAAGTGAATAGTAAAGAGTTATGCTTGCAATATTTAAAGCAAAGTCATAGGAATAATAATAGTTTATATTTTGAAACCGGGTTTTTCAAAGTGCTTTTCGTACAGTCTTTCTTGAACATAATAATAATTAGAGGTTGGCACCTTTGTGGGCTTAATTTTAAAAGAATACAATAATTCTCGCTAGACTTTTACACAGTGAATGCAGAAGCACTGAAGTTTTTCACTCACTGTTTTGGAAATACCATTTATATTTTCTGATCAGTCAACCCTAAAGATGTTGCTCTGCATACCTTCCTCCAGTCCTTCTCATAAACAATACAACCAGATGGATTCCCGGGCATAGATCACAACAGTGATTTTTCAATCCAGAATTTTACGCAGGCTATTGGAGTTAAACTGGAAGCTTTAGCGTGTAGCAGACACTAATGGCTTTGCCGTATCCCCGGGAGATTTCTGCTCAAGGGGTAGAGGTCCGCATTGAACAGCAATATATCAAGAGCGCTTTCCTTTTGATCTGCATACTCATGGAAGATTTTTGTCTGTTTCAATTTTTTCTTTCTTTCTTTCTTTCTTTGAAGTATAGTTGACGCAGGATATTATGTTAGTTTCAGGTGTAACATAGTGATTCAACATTTACATATATTACAGAATGATCACCACCATAAGTCTAGTAACCATCTATTACCTTACGAAGTTATTAGAGATATATTTGGGTTTGATAATTATAACATTTCAGAAATGCATTGCAACTTCAGTGGCTCAACAATCACTAGCAGTTTGTGTCAGAAAATTTTCATTTAGGGAAAAATATGTTTAATGGGGCTATGCACATACATTTGTGGTTCATACTAATTTAGACTATTTTTACCAAGGAAAATAAATTACTGACATTTATATTGCTCTTATAATTTCTTGATTTTTACAGTAGATTATAGTTAAAATGAGAATGGGCATAGGTAAAATCGGAATGTTCATATGTTATAGTGAAACTATATGTGTGTGTATGTGTTTTACAAACATAGTAATACAGAGAGTGTACACGTGTTATGGGTCAAATCAGAATGATTACTATTATGTATTAGATGGTAATAGTTTTGTTGCATGAGGAAGTAATAATTTTGGAGTATTTCAAAGACTTGAATGACAAGAGTATAAAAGAAGATAGATTCAAAAGAGTTGAACAAGTAGAGACATTATTGTTTTATTAATTAGAAACTCTTCTACCCACTGGGTATAGACTACTGTTTCAAGGAAGGATGACACGGGGGCTTGAAGGACACAAAATGTACATAAATTCTGCTCCCCTGAGAAACTAATTAGCTTTCAAGAATGAAAAGTACATTAGTTGTCCAACACAGGTCAAGAAGATGGATCAACTGAGCTGTGACTTGGGGAATCTATAGTTATATTTTTTTGCTGTGAGAGCTACCAATTTTGTGTATGTGTGTGAGGAAGATTAGCTCTGAGCTAACATCTGTGCCAATCTTCCTCTTTTTTTTGTATGTAGGATGCCACCACAGCATGGCTTCATGAGTGTGGCGTGTGGGTCCATGCCAGGGATCTGAACCTGTGAACCCTGGCCGCTGAAGCAGAATGTGTGAACTTAACAACTATGCCACTGGGCCGGCCCGGAGAGCTACCAAATTTTGAGGTCAGAGTGGACCCCGGGTAGAATTATCAAGTAGGCAAATTTTGTTCCTGTCCATTTTTTTTAATGTTACCCTCTTCCTGTAGAAGCCCTCCCTTCTCTCTGGCTCTCAAAGGCAATCAGAACCCCTTGCTGTCCTCTAACTTTTCAAGACATCCCCATTTTGGAACTCATCAGCCTCAGACAGAACATCACTTCTGACCTCCACTGAAATGTATACATTGTGTCCTAAGCATTCGTAAAACTTGAGGGGATAAGTATGTGCTTGTATTAACAAACACCAAGAGTGTTCATTCAGTCTCTTTATGCATCACTTCAAGATGCATATTTATATAGTTAAAGTTAGTATCCATTTGTCTGAGAAATTCTGCTTTGACGCATGGTCCTGTCAGCTGTTAGGGAAATTGCAAGTCAAGGAGAGCAGAAGTATTCTTCCTTTCATCCCACCTATGCTCGCTGTCTTCTCAGCTAGACTGAAGCCTCCTGCACACAGGGCAGTGCCTCATAACTCAGCCGCTTCTGGCAGTACCTATTCTGGTGCTCAGCCACAGTGTCTCTTTGGTTGATCTTCCTGTCTGCCTAACATCCTCAGGAGAAATGCTGTTTGCATTCTCCGTGTTCACCTCGGACTGCAGGAGAGAACGTAACCTAAGAATGGTATTAAGTAGTCAAGTGTATTTTGTTTCCTAGTGTTAGAATGAACAACTCTGTTGCCATTTTAAATAGCTGTGATTTCACCTTGTAATGGCAGTTCGTTAAATACATATTACGGTGGTTCACATCTCTCAATGGCATCACACCAGTGTGCCCTTTACTCCTGGGAGAATTTATTTTCTCAATGGACCATAAACAAAACATAAATGTTTTAGATGAAACTTAAGTGTCCTGTCACAGTGGAGATAGCAAAAAAAAAAAGCCAGCTGGAGAGGACAGCTTTTCAGAAGGTGCTTATAATCTACTTACTTTGCTGCTAGAACTGTTTTTAACCCTATTTTTAATTGCTTTGGGACTGAATATTTTAGTTTTGCCCAAGAATACAGAATATCTTGATCTATGTAACCAAGAATAATATTGAATAAATCAAAAACAGCAATAAATCAATTTGATCAATGTGGAATGACCAATCCAAATAACGAAGGACAAAAATACTGCTATTTATTGAAGATGAATTATCTGAATAGTTCTATGCACGTTATCTTAGGGAAATGTCAAATTTTTCCTTGATGATTTCTAAATAAAACAATGTTTTTAATAGTACCAAAGAAAGCTGTTACAAAGTGAAAAGCTTAGTCAAAACAATTTTATTTATGTGAAATCAGTTTGCCTACCAATTATTTCCCGCTGAAATGATTCTTTACATATCATATAGACACAGCCCAAATCTCTTGTAGACCGTCAGGAGCCATGTTAACAAGCACACATTTTAATTTAAAAGTTAATCCCTACAGTAAATACCATATAATTTACTTGATGCCGCGGAGCCTTGTAATTTATGAAAAACTAAATGGAAGGGGGGGATGAAACTAACCTAACCAAACTGTACTTTTTAAAAGCGTACAGCAAATATGTGGGTTGATCTATACTTAAAATTTAATATTGGAAATAATGATATTTTACCTTTTAGGGGATACGTTTTGAGATAGTTTAAAGTGTATTCCTATGAGGTGATAATATATTTACTAATATGCAAATTTATTTGTTAATTAAGATGCTTATCTTTTATTTGTGCCACAAATATCGTGTTTGATTTCCGTGTTCTTTCCTCCTTTTGGTCCCTGACCTGCATCACCAGATCAGCTTGAAGATTCTACACGGTTTCAAGGATTTTTTTCATTTACATGTTGCTCTTACTTTCCCCTTTTTTCATGTCAGTCAGCTAGACTGAAAGGAACAGGAGTAGCAGGCATTTTACAATGTTTTTGCATAACCAAAGCCTTACTTTGTACCCACTTCCTAATCTGTGGCCAGCACTGTCTCTGCTGCCTGCTAGACGTACGTGACAATTTCCTGATTTTGAAATTTTCATTTTTTTTATTTGCACATACCTCAGAAAGCATTTTAAGATTCTCAAGGACAGGGGCCATGATGAAAACATCCTTTTCTTTTTTTTCCTCCCTGGGGAATCAAGCATGTTTATTTCATATAGGAGGTGCTTGGAGAACACTTGTAGGTATAAGATGAAGATGATGGTGAGAAAAAATTAAAATTTTTACTTCTGGCACTATGCAGCATGTGGAAATAATTCTTTTAAGATTGTAAATACCTTTGATAGAGCATGTTTTTGTACGTTTTATATGAACAAGCTGAACTGGATACCTGTGCTGCTTGCTTTTGCTATTGCGGTACATACAACTTTTACTTTGTGTGTTTAAAACAAACAAGCCAAAAGAAATTTTGGCTGACAGAATTATGTACAGGTAAGGATGTTCATTTAAATATCCTAATCAACACCAGGGCAGAATATTTCTCTTTGTCATGATATTTCTTCAATTTAACAAAGAAAACTAATTGTCATTAGTTTTTGATAATTACCATTGATAATTAGCATTGGTCATTATCTGTCTCTTAAATTTAGAGGAAGAGACCCTCGACATTTAAAAAATATTTTATAGTTTACATTAAAGAAAATAGTAGCTATTTGAAGATGAAGATCTTTTGGTTTTTATTTCAAAGAAAATAGAAACAATTTACTTATTTTACAGTAGAAGTAGAGAGAATACTTTGATTGTATGCAGAGCATAAATAAAGTATTCTATTCCAAATACTCTCTCTGTCCTTTTCTTACCATCATTCAAAGTGCATCCTCCATGGGGCTAGCCCTGTGGTGTAGTGGTTAAGTTTGCACACTCCGCTTTGGCAGCCTGGGGTTGGCAGGTTCGGATCCTGGGCGCAGACCTAGCACTGCTCATCAAGCCATGCTGTGGCAGCATCCCACATAAAATAGAGAAAGATTGGCACAGATGTTAGTTCAGGGCCAATCTTCCTCACACAAAAAAATAAAATAAAATAACAAATTGCATCCTCCAGCCCAGTGGTATCCATCCTCCTTGAACTCATATGAAAGACTTGCTCTTGGAAACACTGTCTTGAAACTTATTCACATAATGTGCTGTGTTGTTATCTAATAACTTCTTATGTATTATACGCCAGAATTGTCTACTCCTTCATCAGGATTGTGAACTCCTTATCCTATACATCTCTTGTACATTTCACAGCATCTTGTGGTTATTCAGTAAATACTTGATGATTGCGTTGCTGATTAACTGAAAATGGGTTACTGTTTTGACTTGATATTGCCCCAAATATGAAAGAGTAATGTCTGCTCTTTCTATTTATTATTAATCTGTGTTCATTTCCAAATCTTTAGATATATATTCCTTAGTACAGCAGTAAGATTTTTATAATAATGATTTAAAGTTTGATAACAGAAATCTTCCTTGTATATACATAAATAAATAAGAATTAAAACAAAATCAGTTTGTTGTTTAGTTGTAAGGAGTAATTACTACCTGTGATCTCTTAAATTTCTACCTTAACCAGATAGGATTACTGTGGTATCATTTATTTGGGGTAATATAATTTTATTTGTTACTTTCAGAAACTTTAAAAAATGGATGTGGAGGTATTTAAGTGTAAAGGATTTTCTTTCTTTGGGCTTTTTTCTCAGTGTTGTAAATTTTTGATAATCTAAAATTTTAAGCTGCTTTATTTTTCCAATTATGTGCCCATCATGCTACAGAATGGCTTATATTCGTTCAAAGAAAATGAACAAATATTTAAGCAACTGAAATATTCATTGATTGCCTGATATATGAAACACATCTGTTTAACAATAGGTCATATCAAAGAGCTGCAATCTATAATCAATAGTCTTTAGGAAATTCAAGTTTACTACCTTAGTTTTTATTTCTAAAATAAAAATCCCAATTATAATTTTCTTCGCGTCCTGAATAGAAAAACTAAATATACCAGGACCTGCTGCCCTGTTAACCCTGCCTCCTCTGACGTGCAAATATTTCTGGTCCTTTCTCCTGTTAGCTGGGCTGCTTCTTACTAGGCAGTGACAAAGGATTTGGCTCCTCCTCTTAGCTTTTATTTGCACTGCCCCTGGGGCCCCTTTACCCTGTGAAACCTTCCTGAGATGAGAGAGTCATAAGCAGCAATTCTCAGTCCAACCAGAACACAATCACCTGGTATGCAGTATGCTATGCCTGGGCTTTTAGCGTTAGTAACAGGGGCACTAAAATAGTTGTATATATTTTTTAAAGCTTCAAAGTAGTTATTCATGAAAAGTAAATAAAAACTTTGTCAGCCTTAGCACACATATTATGTTTACCACGGTTTTCTTTAACTTTCTTTCAAGCATACGTAATAGTACCCTCTACCCAGCAGCAGCAATTATTAACTTATGGCCAAACCCTTCCACATACCCATTCATCTCTTGGCCCATATTATTTTGAAGCACATCCTAGATATCGTATATGTTCATCCATAAATATTTCAGTCTATGGTTATATAATTTTAATTTAGAATTACATAATGGGGGTAGGTAAGACAGAATACGATAGTATTTTCCATGTTTAGGGGCTTTACGGATCTTAACTAGGCTCTTGTTGCACACGTACATACCTAAAGCCAGTGTGGTTATTTATAAAATAGACATTACACACACACTGTTACAAGTGCAAGTGTTTGGACGTAGAGTAAATAACTTAAAAGCTGTTCCTTCCTGGAGGCTCGGGCGGGTTCTCCAGACACTGCTCCTTCTCACCTCAGTGGTCGCGTCTGAGTTTTTCAAGTTGGTCTTGTTTTGTAACTCCTCTATGCTTTTATACCTGGATCAGATTAATTTCTTCCCCCAAGTTCTTGGCCAGTGTTCTTCTTTGGTTTTGTCCTTTCATATTTTCTCTCTCTCTGTCCTACCTCCTTTCCCTGTCCCTCGCTCTCTCTGATCATAAGCGAACAGTCTGACGATTTAGATAAACACATCCACACCCAAGAAAAGCAAACATATCCAAGAAAACTCTCTTGTGCCCCTTTGTAGTAAATCCTTGCCTGCCTCCTCTGCTTGGAGATAATCACTGGTTTAATATCTGTCACTCTAACTTCAATTTGTCTGTCCCAGAACTTCGTATAAATGGAATCATATGCTGTAGACGATTTTGTGGCTCTCTTTGAGCTCAGGATTATGTCTGTGAGATTCGTTAAACCAATGCCATTGTGTGTACCAATAGTTGATTCTTTTTTCTTTCTGAGTTCTAGTCCATTGTGTAAATATATCACAATTTGTTTATCTGTTCCCCTGTTGATAGACATTTGGGTTGTTTACAGTGCTTGACACGTATGAATAAAGCTGCTATGAATATTTTTGTATACATTTCTGAAGTTCTATATTTTCATCTCTTGAGTAAATATGCCTGATCGTTTTTATTTTTATGGATCTATATTTTCATTTCTCTTTGGTAAAACTTAGTAATTCTTATAGGGGTTATCAATTTTATTTATCCTTTCAAGAAATCAGCTTTTGATGTTTATCAATTGTCTCTTTTGTTTTTTTTGTTGTTTTCTTTTTTATTAATTTTATTCTTTATTTCTTCTTTTTGCTTATTTGAGGTTTAATTTACTCTTCTTTTTCTAGTTTCTT
The DNA here is from genome assembly GCF_021613505.1 of Equus quagga. Classification (NCBI taxonomy): domain Eukaryota; kingdom Metazoa; phylum Chordata; class Mammalia; order Perissodactyla; family Equidae; genus Equus; species Equus quagga. The sequence goes on from NC_060275.1 coordinate 39,101,150, forward strand.
GTGGTGGAAACTTAGGTTATTGATCTGAGACCCTTCTTCCTTCCTAATATTAGAGTTTAATGGGATAATTTTCTTTCTAAGCAGTGCTTTAGCTTCATCTCATATATTTTGATATACTGGTTTTCATTTATATTCAGTTAAATATTTTTTCCTCATTTTCCCAGTGATGTCTTTTTTGATATATTTTATTTCAAAGTGTGATTTTAATGTCCATATATTGGGGGTGTTTTCAGACTTTGTTCTGTTATTGATTTCTCACTTAATTCCATTGTGGACAGAAAACATACTTTGAATGATTTCAATTCTGTTAAATTTATTGAGGTTTATTTTATGGTCCAGAATATGATCTATTCTAATAAATAATCTGTGCTCAGTTGAAAATAATTCATTTTCTTCTGTTATTGACTAAAGTGTTCTATAAATTATATTCAGGGCAAATTGGTTGATAATATTTTAGAGTCATCTGTATCCTGATTTTCTATCTATTTGTTCTATCAGCTATTGAAAGAGAGGTGTTGAAACCTCCAACGATAATAGTTGGGTTAGTTTTTTATTGCTGCCTAGCAAATTACCTCCAAATTTGGTGGCTTGAAATGACAACACACATTTATTATCTCCAAGTTTCTGGTTGCCTTCAAGATTTTCTCTGGATCCTTGGGTTTCATCAGTTTGACTATGATGCACTGATGAGTGTTTTCTTCATATCTTTCCTGTTTTGGGTTTTCTGAGGATCTAGAAACTGTAAATATATGTTTTACCAAATTTTGGAAATTGTCTACCATTATGTATTCAAATATTATTTCTGCCCCATTCTCTTACTTAACTTTAATTACATGCATAGTAAATCTTTTGATATTATCCTATGGGACCCTGAGACTCTGTCGCTTTTTAGATATATTCTTCAGATTGGATCATTTGTATTCATATACCTTCAAGTTTACTTTGTCATCTCCTTTCTGCTTAACGCTTATCTTGTGAGTTTTTAGTTCATAAATTGTATTTTTAAGTTCTAGAATTTAATTTCAGTTCTTTTTGATATTTTTTACCTCTTTGCTGAGATTTCCTGTCTTTTAGTGACTGTGAGAATATTTTCTTTATGTCATTGCGCTTGCTTAGAATAGCTGGTCTAAAATTCCTATCTGCTAATCCCAATCCCTCAGTCATTTTGGGATTGATTTCCATGTCTTTTCTCTTGAGAATGAGTCAACAAATTCCTTGTTCTCTGTATTTTAAGTAATTTTGAGGTTTATCTGTGAGTGTAAGTTTGTGAGGAACGTATTTCTTTTTAAATCCTTCCAAAGAGTGCTGAGTTTTTTCACTTGTTTTAGTAGGCAATAAACTTGGTTGAACTCCACCTGCAAATGCTGCCTCCTTTGCAGCAGTTCAAATCTCAGTTCAGTTCTTTCTTCCTTAGTTGACTTCTGTGGTCTGCTTCACACATGCATGAGTTAGAGTTCTGCGAGCTAGATGAGCACAATTTATATACAGAATTGGGGGTCTTTGTTTCTCTCCTTTCTAGGGGTTTTTCCCTCATTTTCTGGAAGTTGTGGTTTCTCTGAAGTCTGCCTCTGTTTCTTTGGGTCAGAAAGTCTGCAGATTTTTCTGTAGGAATTTTATCCACTCTGTGCATGGTGCCTCCTGAAGCATTCTTTTAGGCTAAGAGCTGTAAAAAAGGTAAAATCTCCTTTTGTTCCTTTTCAAATATTGACCTCCTTCAAGATCCACCTGCTTTTTTTCACCCTACAGTGAAAAAGCCTACCCTACAGTGGCTTCAGATGGTTGTTTTTTTACACAGGCAGTCCTTGCATGCACAGTAGGATGTTAACCGAAACCTGTAAATTTTGTAAGCTTCTCTCACTTTGCATAGTGACTGCTGCTGTAGACCTGTGTAAAGCAAGGACACAGTTCTGATATGCATGAGTTTCAGTTCACACGGTATTCAATGTGAGGACTGCCTGTATTTTGTTCAGAGTCTATGTAGTTGTCATCCGGAGGATGGTCATTCTGGTTGGATCCTTCTTGTCCACACCAGAAGAGGAACCCCTCTCCTGATAGCTTCTATCACCATCTCATGCTTTTTTTGTTCATAGCACTTTTCACAATTTATATTTATTTATTTTATGTCTGATTACCTATTTGTTTTTACACTGTACTGTTAAAATTGTCTGACAAATAGGAGAGACTCAATAGATATGCATTGAGTGGAAAAATGAAACATTACATTGACTAAATGCTGTCTTGCATCATGGTAAAACTTAGATTGCAAGATGGTTTCAACTATTGTCTCAAGATACTTTCAGGGACCGCAATCAGGTAAACAATATTATCATAGGAGCCCGCATAAGATCTGCATGTGTGTAAGATCCAAGATAGGCACTTTGGATACTGTGACAACAAGATGATCTGATCTCTACTTTTATAGGGGTATTTTCTGAATAATGTTTAACTGGGGAGATGGGAAAGGCCTTGAAGTGTTAAAATTTTAGAGTAAAGCAAAGTTTTAAATACACAGTTGTTTATAAGTTACTAAAGGATCAACAAGTTATGTTTGTATATTTCTGACAGATCCCAATAAACCATATTTATATGATTAGAGAACAGGTCTCAAGTTTAACATTTTAGAGACTCTGGTTCTTTGTATAAAACATCAAGTATAGTATTTAGCACAGAGTAGATGCTCAAGAAATGCTAGTGTACTTATTGGCTCATCCTTCTCTTCTCCATAGCAAATCAAATAAGTGCCTTTTCCAGTCAGTTCTGTGTTACAAGTTTCCAAGTGTAGTTGCAACTGTATATTTTAACAAAGCTTAATGGAGCTTAGGCAAGAAATAGTCTTTCGTGTATGACTTAAAGAAATTTCTACAGCAAGACTGTAAAAGAGTGGGACATTTATTGCAAATCAAGTAGGAACGTCTGTATCTTTTGTACAGCTCTGCAGATTCACTTTCATTTTGCCCTGGTGAATGATGCAGTAGATGATGACGACCTTGGTTGAGATTTTTAAGCTGAATTTCTCTGGGCACTCCTTGGATAGAGTGAAGGAGGTTCCCATACATGGTCTGTACCATTCTTTTTTCCTTCAGTTTTGTTGAGATATAATTGACATATAACATTGTATTAGTTTAAGGTCTATGACATAGTGATTTGACATAGGTATATATTGTGAAATGATCACCACAATAAGTTTAATTAACATCCATCACCTCACATGGTTACAAATTTTTTCTTATGATGGGAACTTTTAAGATCTACTTTCTTATTTGAAGATCTACTTTCTTATTTTCTTACGTATATTTCAAATATACAATAGTCTTGTTAACCATAGTCACCATGCTGTATATCACATCCCCAGGATTTATCTTTGTACCATTCTTATATGGGGCCTAATTCAAACTATTTCCTTCATGAAGAATCACTTCAGTTTCACATATCTTCTTTTACTAGGTGTATGACATTAGGGTGAGTGACATCATAAAATTTGATTAACTGAAGACAAGTAAGACAGAGGTGGGAATCCCTATAGGTGGATGATAGGAATTTCCCCACTCACGGGGTGTAGATCCAGTAGGAGGTATATCAGCGCTTCTCGAACTTCAATATGCATAGGAGTCACCCGGGGATCTTGTTAAAATGCAGATTTTGAGTTAGTAGGTTTGGAGTAGAGTCTGAGATTCTGCATTTCTAACAAGATCCCAGGTGATGCCTGTGCTGCTGATCTGAGGACCACACTTGACTTGCAAAATTATACCACTTACTTGCTATGTCAACGGAGATGGGGCTTAGAATATTTGCTCCTATTCCCTCCCTTTTACGACTGTGATTACTGCAACCATAGAGCTCTTTAAGCTTCCTGGATAAAAGGCTTTGTGTAAAATAAATTCCAGACAATGTCAATCACAACATCCAAGATTTTAGATTTTCTTGGCAATTGTTCTTTATGGCACATTTTTTAAGTATACCTGACATGTTCAATAATGAGCTCTTTCTGTTTTCTCAAGATTTAGTGTTTACGTATAATAAAATGGACTAACTAAAAGGAGACTTAGCTGTCATTCCAACTTCTCGCTTCACCGATGAGGAGACTGAGGCGAGATTAATTACGTGACTTGACTGCTTACATGTTCTGAGCCTCTTTAACATGCAAGCAAGTGAATGTATATTGATTTGGAAGCAGATCATATTGTGCTTTTACCTACAAAAAAAATTAGTAGATAACTGCTTTGATTGTGATTTAACCAATAAGTTCCATAAAATAGTTAGAATTCTTTTTCCACTGCCTTGGAGCACTTAGTTACTTTGATACTACGTAGACATAATGTATTCAGAGAACTCTTTTTGCCAAGAAAACTAACTCTTCACATTTTATTGGAGGTATTAAATGTACTTAAATGATACAAATTTGATAATAAACATTCGGTTTACTAAGCTGATCTCTGCCGAATCAGAAGACATTGCTTATAACATTCTAGCAAAGCATGTACATAAAAGAGACATGATTAAATGCAGATCTGACCACTATGTTTGAATATACTTTGAAACATGATAAGTAATATAAAGGACTAGATCCCTTCAGTTTTCAAATGTGACGTTCAAGTTGAAACTTTAATATTCTATCTGCAATTAAAATGGATACATTCCTGACCTCTCACCCAGTCCTGCAGTGTCCACCGCACACAGCCCATTTCCTTTGTATATCTACTTATGCTTCAAATTAAAAGTCTCTGAAACCGAATTCACATTTTCTATTTTCTCTGAATGCTTTCCATGTTGAACTAAGTGGAAACATATTCTCCAAACATTCGATTGGAATTGTCTTTGACTCTTTCTTCTCATTAACTCTATATATCATATCAGCAAGTTTCACATTCGTTTTTCCAAATGCTTTTGTTTCTCTGTGAATCTGACTGATGTCACCCTTGCTCAAACCATCATTAGTTCACACCTGTTTTAGAAAACATCCCCTCTATTGATTTTTCTTCTTCCAACTTCACTCCCTTTTAATCCATACCCAATTGTTAACACCAGATCATTCCTCTCAAGACCATTATTATGCTCACTCTCACCTGAATCCCTATAATAGCTCTCCATTATCTATAGACTAAAGTACAAATTCTTTAGCTCAGTGTTCAAGGCTCTTCATAATTTAATCGGGTCCCAATTTACCTTTCAAGCTTTATTTTATACTAATCCCAGCATAAATCCTCTTCTGCTATAGTCAAATTGCTTAACTTTCTGTCTCCCAAATGTGCCATATACTTTCCAGTCCTCATGTCTCTTGCCATTTCCCTAGCCTTATAGGCATTCTCTTCTTCCCTGTTCCCATGGAGATAAATTTAGGTGAATACTACACAATTTTTGACTGGTAAGAAGCTTTAGAGTTGAGTTCAACTTCTCACCTCTTCCACCATTTTAAGAAACTAAGAATCAGAAAAACGTAGGTTCATGCTTACTAATATCTAATGAGCACCATAATAATTGTTGCACGAACTTGGCTATTTCCAAAATTATGTGGTTCATTTCATGTCTACCATATTACCTAAGCTTATGATAAATTAAATTCTTGTAAAGATCAAAAATCTACTAAATTTGACCTCTTATACTATCTCAAGGAAGTCCGAATGAAGCCCAAGTCTCTATTTGTTCTCTGGATTGGCTAGTGACAAGTTCTGAACTGACTTTTCACTGAATCTAAGATTTTCCTCATCCCAGTAAAGAAGTGCTCATGCTTTATGCCTTGCTAATGTCATAATGAGTTCCAGTAAAAATTCAGAAGCTGGGCTTTAAGTAACATTTTTAAATCTCTCAAAGTTTATTACTGTGTGTGTCAGAGGGGTGGGAGGGGTGCAGAAATTAGTTGATTATAAAAAGATCAACTAATGTTTAGTGAGAATAGCCCTTAAGAGGAAAGGGATGATAGTGAGAAAGGAGAATTAGTCTCCTCTACACTGAGGGTAGATGGAATCTGTCACATACACGTTAACATTCTTAAGATTGAGAATTAAAACATATTCTGTGATGACATTGAACTAATTTATTCCAGATGATTTTATCGGTTGTACAATACTTTGTTAGGCAAGTGGCACTACTATAAAGTGAATGAGCTGCACGTGTTCCCGATGATTTGCTATAACCTGAGGTTAGAAGGGATATGATTTTCCAGGCAACTTGTATGCTGTGATTTGAATTTTAAATACAAAATATTTGCAGGTATTTGATAATAACCTGTTATAGTTTATGGAGGTAATATTTTCAGTTGATCAAGTATAATAAAACAGTGCGTAAATTTTCAAAAAAGAAAGAGCACCATGATACAAAGACATTTTTAGGAAATCTTCATCTCAGCAAGGACCAGTACAGAGCAGAACAAGATGTCATCTCCTCACCCATGTCCTGGTACTATACACACCCCAGAGCTTTGAATCAGAGAGAGAAACTTGGGGAGAAGACATCAGTAAGAATATGAAATCTTTATTGACTGGGTGAGTTTACTTGGAAATGACTACGATTGCATATGCTGTCATCCAGTCAAATGGTTGCTCAACAGAAATGTACTCTTAGGAAAATAAAGATATTTTTCTGCACATTTGATTTCATGGCTTATCCTATAAGAAGTCATGGTTCTTAGCCTGAAGTCTACCAACAGTAAGTTAGATGTTCTACTTAAGTCTGTTTTCTGCAGAGAATGTCCAGTCAGCCAGCACTGAGTGAGTTACAAAGTCACTTATGCTGTGGGTGAGTCATTTGCTGTATAGGTGCATTGCTGTGATCTACTGTTTAGTTTGGGTCTGGAATTATAGAATTAATGATTGCTTATGTCCACCAAAAACCAGTTAAAAGAATGTTCACAGCAGCTTTATTCATAATGGCCAAAATTTTGAAACAATCCCCAAATCCATCAACAGGAGATTGAATAAACAAACTGTGGTATATTTATACAATGGAATGCTACGTAGCAATAAAAAAGAATAAGCTAACCATTCCTGTTTCAGATCCAACATATAAAGAGCTTGGAAGTCATCATTTCTATTCATATATATATGTGTATACATATTGACAAATAAAAATGGCAATCAATAAGAGATATTGGAGAATATGAGGAAGCCATTTGGTATAAACCTAATTCGGCCTGACCTTGTCTTTCCAAAAGGGCCTGACCGTGGCTGTTGAGCATGCATTGTATATCTGCTTTAGATATTCCTTATGGCAAGAGCAAAGGCCCTTGAGATAAAGGTGCAACTTCCGTCCCCTCCCAACCTTGGCATTTCTTTAAGGATTCAGCATTTTTCCTTAGGCTAGAAACTGATTGCTGTGCTCACCTGTGACCGCCCAGCTCAAGACAATAGACTTACCTCCTGCTACGCCCTCTGAGATAGCAGACCCACTACCTGCTGTGTCCATCAAGTGCTGTGCCGACAGGGCAATCTTGTGACTATTGTGGGAGGGACATTTCAATCATATGTGAAACGTCCTGTTTGGGGGTATATAACCACTCTGTATACCTCACTTCTTTGGTGCCCTTTCTTCCTTCGGGGAAGAAAGGCCCCGGGCCATGGTCCTCAGATTTCAGCTCAGAATAAACTCACCA